>NC_089742.1:17003167-17085667 GCF_040412425.1 Macrobrachium rosenbergii
ATCAGAAATTCACGTGCAGTACATAATCTCTCTCTCTCTCTCTCTCTCTCTCTCTCTCTCTCTCTCTCTCTCTCTCTCTCTCTCTCTCTCTCTCTTTGTATTAACGAAGAGTACATGAAAAAAAATGTTTTCCTTTTTATTCTTTCACTGGCAGATAAAGAAACTGAGAAAAATCAGTTAATATCATCGAGTCTTGAAGATTCTCCACGTTTTTTTCCCAAGATCTCTGACACATTATACAGTCTTATATTACTTTCTATATTACATATTGCTACCCTTCCTCCTAGTATCACAACATTTCTTAGAATTATCAGAAACTTAATTTATTCTTGTCCTCTAATCTCTATAGAATGAATTGGTTTATGAAATAGCGTTAACAAATCTTTCGCGTCTCTCTGTAAAAATATATATATATAAATCTTTTTTATCCTTTTATTTGTCTGATGTCATTACATCTTTTTTATAATTCCCTGTTTTACAAGACACTATCCTTAAATACAATAAACATTAGCTCTCATCTCAAAAGCCTTCTTTCATAATGCAGATCTAAACGGATCACCAATTTTTCAGATATAGGAAGAGATATTGTTCAAAAGCCTTTTCTGATAATATGTTTATAGTTATAAGAAATTTTTATCCTCTTGGACAAGTTATTTGTGCCAATCAATCTTTTCTTTTGAGTCTGATTTTGATACGACCGGTTTTAAGAGGCTTTTATGTTTTTTTTATTTTAATTTTGTGTGAGTCACTTTAAATCTGTTTTCTCTACTTCATCATATCATTATTTTCTTCTTGGTTTTGTTTAGTTAATCCCCTTTGAATATCATTCTAGATTTTTATCAGTATATTTCCAATAGCGGCTTAATCTCCTGGATATTCTGATGTACACTTGTATATACGATGAAAATTATAAAATGATTGTTCTTCAAAATTTTTGGTATATTTGAACCTTATTTAAGTACTGAATTGTATCCCTTCATCTTCCTTTCTTTTTTGTTAATACAGGAGAAAGCTAAGATGATAAACACATTCATTAAGCTGTACAAAATCAAGATATGCACGATAAAAGGCAATACTTTATCTTTGATTATAAACAAGTAAAAAATGCGCCGAAGTTTCTTCAGCGCAATCAAGTTTTCTGTACAGCGTATACTCAAGGCGACCGAAAATAGATCGATCTTCCGGTGGTATCGGTATAATGCTGTATGAGCCATGACCCATGAATCTACCCACGGCCTGGAGGTGGCCTGTCCTATATTGTTGCCAGATGCACGATTATGGCTACCTAAACCTTAAATAAAATATAAAATACTGAGGCTAGAGGGCTGCAATTTGATATGTTTGATAACTGGAGGGTGGATGATCAACATAGCAATTTGCAACCCCCTAGCCTCAACAGTGTTTAAGATCTGAGGGCGGAAAGAAAAAGTGCGGACAGAAAAAAGTGCGGACGGACAGGCAAAACCGGCACAACATTTATCTTTTACAGAAAACTAAAAAAAACAATCCACCATTCAACCATTTTAAGCTTAAGGAAATGAATTTGTTGCAATGAAGTTCATTAATCATTGCAACTTCCTTCTCAGTATTTTCTGGAAAAGCACCTCCTGAATATCTGCGTATTTGATTATTATTTGAAACATATTATATTTATTCTGAAAATTGAACAACGATATTTTACATTTCATATGTCACTTTATGTGACACACCTATGGATATATATATATATATATATATATATATATATATATATATATATATATATATATATATATATATATATATATATATATACATATATATATATATATATATATATATATATATATATATATATATATATATATATATATATATATATATATATATATATATATATATATATATATATATATATATATATATATATATATATATATATATATATGAATCAGGGAATTAATATTCGTTTTTAGCATCATCACATTAAAGTTGGAATTTTAAAACGCAATAATGTAATCCGACAGTACAAAACGTAAATCTAATTCAGGTTTTCGTTGTTCTTCTAATTAAATACATCCCAGTTTTATTAGATATGCCGTGCCTTTCCATACACTGTCAGGGAAGACAAATCTTTCCAGTAAATGTCAGAAGAACAACTTAAAACAGAGAAAAAAATAATAGTTTTCTGCACATTAACTTTTATTGTCATTCCTGTCTTTCTCTTTGTATTACCTAACAGCCATTTGCAATTGGCTCTGATTTTTCCTTTAACTAGATTTGAAGCCAAAAACGGCCACTTAAAATATTCATGAATGGTAATCCTACTTTCCTTTCCGGGAATTCATATGTTGCAGTCTTGAATCTCCTAGTCTGTACTTTTGTAATTGCTTAATTGTGTGTTTTGTCTTTTTTCGAATAATTACCTTTTAATTTCTTCTAGGCCGTAAAAGAAAATAATGTCCTGTACGTGCTGTAAGTAAGCATATCCAGTTTTCGATGAAACCGCTTGTTTGTATAGCTCCTGGAACTAGTGTAACTGTCTAGCATAAATCTCGCTAACCATAATCATACCGGAATATGATTCAGCTTAGTCTTTCAAACATTTCAGCCATCGTAATGAATTAATATGCTAGTTAACACCCGCTGCTCCGCATTCTTTTCCTTAAAATGACAATTTATACGTTGCAAGCGTAGTGAATGTTTTATTAAAAATACTGGAGATATTAAATGCGCATATATACAGACTTATGCATGGATTTGCAATTGCAGACATAAAGAAGTCAACAATCTCGCTTCACCAATAGGAGACCCGACATCGACCCAGTTGAGAAAATTACTTGGGACAGTTGATATACTCTTTAAATTAGATATCTGCAATTTAAAGGGAGTTACTCAGCTACAGTGGATCTCATTCAAGGGAGAGTGAGGGATGGGACCAACAACCTCACCATAAAAACGACTTGCCGTGAAAAGGAGGTCTATTTGCTCCTGGAAACACATATATACATACACACACACACACACACACACACACACACACATATATATATATATATATATATATATATATATATATATATATATATATATATATATATATATATATATATATATATATATATATACATGTATATGTATATATATATATATATATATATATATATATATATATATATATATATATATATATATATATATATATATACATGTGTGTATATATATATATATACACACATATTCAATTTAAGATCTAGACGGAAGAAACAGCGACCCACTTCCAGGTGCGGTCCCTGGAGAGGCATTACAGCCTCGCCCATTGAAGAGGGTCACGAGACACTCCTAAATTCTCCCCTGTCACTCCAATCCTTACGGGTCTGCCTGTCACCCTACTCGATAAAAATATTTTCTGAATTATTAAAGAAATAAGCGACACGACAGTGTAGAAAATCATATATATATATATATATATATATATATATATATATATATATATATATATATATATATATATATATATATATATATATATATATATATATACGTATTTTCTACAGTGTCGTGTCTCTTATTTCTTTAATAATGCAGAAAATATTTTATCAGTAGGTGACAGGCAGACTCATGAGGATTGGAGTGACAGGGGAGAATTTAGGAGTGTCTCGCAACCCTCTTCAATGGGCAAGGCTGTAATGCCTCTCCAGGGACCGCACCTGGAAGCAGGCCGCTGTTTCTTCTGTCTAGATCTTAAAATTTAATTAAAACCCCACTGACTTTTCCACTTTCACCGGCGAAGAATCTTTCCTTCTAATCCCCAGCTATGCACCGGCCGACAACGCAGCCTGAAGCCATGTACCAAGCACATTCGCACATCCTCTGCCTCAAAACGGGCAGTCGACAGAGATAGTCAGTTAGTCTGTTTTGGTTAGCCGAAGACTCTGCACGTTTGTGTATCAATCCTTGAGCCAGACAGGCACTCATTTTCCCACAGACTTGGAGGACTTTGACCTTTGAACCAGACGTCGCCACGAGATAGTTCAGATCAACCTCACCTAGAGAATCTTCTCTCCAATCATCAGAAAGAAGCAGATTACGGTACATAATGAGATTGGAGGGCTAGTTCTACGCCAGTGTAATTTTCCTCTGATTCGATAATTCTCTCTCACAATTCACAATTTAATTCAATACTTTTTTTTGGGGGGGCGGGGGGGGGGGGCTTTGAAATAATGTATTTATCCATGCCAGAGTGTTCCTTGCTAGAGGTGCATAGAGTAATGCCATTCCCTCGCTAGAAGTGATTAAATCAATTCAATACCCATGCTAGGAGTAATTAGAGTAGCGCAATCCATTTAACTTGTGTGTTAACTCGTTCTAAGAGAGATATAAATTCATAGTAGTCTCATCCGGAATTATTTCACTCCCAGAAGTGTTGTCAGAGTCTTTTATCAAGTAGACATGTTCCTGCCTTCCTGATTTGCCAACGGAATCCGCCCTCCCCTGGCTGACATAACTGCGCTGCTGAAGTTATCGACCTTTTGTATATGGCCCCTTTATGCGCACCTTGATTTGTGCTAATCTCCAAATCAGTGATTTATTGTACACTGACAATTTAACGAGATCTATCACCTTTGATTTGCCATTGTGGTTGTGAATACAAAGTAATGTTAAGAATCAGAATCCTTATTTGGCGACCTGCCACTTATTATCTGCTCTTTTTTTTTTTGCGGTCTTCTGAGGGATTTATTGCAAGGCCTTCTTGATTAAAATAAAGTAAATTCCAGCGTAACCTCGAATCCATAATACATACATACATACATACATACATATATAAAAACATATATATATATATATATATATATATATATATATATATATATATATAAAACATATATATATATATATATATATATATATATATATATATATATATATATATATATATATATATATATATATATATATATATATATATATACAGACATTTTACAATATTGTTGATCGAAAATTATGAATGCTAATTAAATGCTATTACCTTCGTACAAAAAACAAGAAAGAACAAAATTCAAAGCTCTCCTTATCGACATCACCTTGAATAATTAAGAAAATAGACGTTTGCCGTGCTCCCTTTGCACCAGATAAGAAAGGCTTAAGGGATATTTACGAAATTTGCATAGAAATGAACGAATGCAGGGGGTACAAAATGCCGTGGTCAAGAAAATCTAAAGGAAATAATTAAAGGAAACGCAGAGAACAATGGAGAGGTTCCAATCTTTGAAAAATAAAATGTTATTGTACATGATGTGAAAATTAAGTTTTTTCACTTAAAAAAATAAGTGTCGCGATAAAGGAAAATATTGAACTTGAATAGAAAGTGAAGGTGCTTGTCAATGATGTTGTCATCATTAAAAATACCGTAATTATTTATGTCATCTGTCTGAATAAATGACTTCAGAATAGAGCCTACCGAACTGGTTTTATTATTCAGGCCTCAAGCTATAAATAATCAATGAAATTTTTGTGTATACACACAGATATATATATATATATATATATATATATATATATATATATATATATATATATATATATATATATATATATATATATATATATATATATATATATATATATATATATATATATATATATATATATAGTCATCACTGCAAAATTCTTACTATTGCTACTAAATCTTTATTAATCTCTTCTGCCCACATTAGTTTTCTTTTTATTTTTAACATTATTTTTTGTAATAAATGAACGTACAAACTTTACAGACAGGTAATCTTTTTTCACTCGTAAATCGGTTCAGATTTTTTCGTTTCTAGAGTATATTCAAATCTTTTCATTAAACTTTGGAATCTACACGAATTCTAGAAATTCTCTGAGGACTATGCGCTCAGACAAAAATAGGTATAATACAAAAGGAAATTTTTTATCTACTTTCGTGTCCTTTAGGACCATTGCATTCTGTTATTAGCCTTTTGGTCACTGAAAATATTAGCATGAATACCATCTAGATTACATAATAGACCACGATCGTACTTAGGATACATTCCAATTTTATTTAGTAGATAGAATTTTTTTAGCAACAGGAATCGTAAGAATTATGGTCAGCGGAAGGTTCGAGTTACAAAGAATTTATACATAAGGAATTTTAAATGATTAATGGTCTTCATATCAATATTGTCATGTATTTTAATTTTTATCTTAAAATAATTTTTACGAGTGCGGAATAAATAACATTGAAATACGGATCATATCAACTTAAAAGCTTTTTATTTGGTATCTTAAAAGTCTACGTTACATTAGGAAGTAAAATTCGTTATTAAAAATTCATTCTGTAACTAAACAAACATTATAACTTAGTTGTTTGTGAAATTCATAATGTAGCAGAAATTTAATTTAAAATAATTTTGGGATAAACTACTAAAATTCGAAAGTGATTTTTAATGCTATGGACTGCATATTTGATAACAGAGATATAAAACATACAATCGCAGTACACAATACTGCATCACTTTACGAAATATATCATTCGGATGCTAGTTTTTATGGTCTGTATATATGAAAAATAGAATCTATTAAATGTAAAAAAATAAAACTGCAAGAAAATCTCTTATTCTGTATAGGTTTCTAAGTGTTTTGTTCGAATCACCATGAAATATTTAATTCTGTTTTTCGATATGAACAGTCTTACCAACCGTGTTATTAGAGTATCATCTGTTTAAAAATCTTCCTGGTAAAAGAATGTTATTTTAAGCAAATAAAACATAAGTGGCAAAGTTTGGTATATCTAATATTAATAGGTTATCATCTTTTTAAAGATCATTCTATTAAGAGAAAAGATGTTATTAGGTTAGCAAGTAAGATATAATGATAAAAAAATACTATATAATTTTTAGCTACCTTTCTTAAGCTAAATGAAGTTTTCATCACTAAAGGGTGGTAAAATGCACTAATGGATGAGGTTTTGTTGACACACCTACAAGCCGAGTATTCAGTAAACCAGTTTGGATGCATGATAACTTGTAAATCTTACATGTGCCCATTTTCATACCAGGGTTTGATGGCCCTGATTTTATTTAACATCGTAACGTCTTACATGCCCAAGATATGACTGTATGCACTGAGTCCAGGCGATCTATGTCTCATCAGAAAAATTTAGCGCGGTTGCCATGAAGTTCTTTGTATTAAGATTTCAATAAGTTCTACAATGTGTACATATTTGCTGTTTACCGCAGTCCAAATAGCGACGATTCTATATATGGCTCTCTTGGAAAGGATTGGTATGGCTCAGTCACAGGATTCAAAGGCTTCATTCGTCATTTGTGGAGACTGTAATGCAAAGCACAGCAAGTGACTAAATTCAAGTTCCACATGTCAGCATGGGCAGTCTGTTCTTGAGTTCTGTGTATCCTCCGGTTTTATACAGCTAATTGAGGAATCCACTCATATTTCTGGTGGTAGATTAGACCTCACATTCACAGATGTCCCAGCCATTGTGAAGTCCAAGGTCAGCGAGTATATAGGTACTTCCGGTCACTGCATCACTGAGGTGGACATATCTGTCAGTCAGTATATTCCTAATTCTACCATTGGAAAAACGGTCTGGCTGAAATTTAGAGCCACTTGGGATCATACCACTGAAACATGTTAGGCACTTAATATTTCAGATACTATGTCAGATACAGATCCCAAGAAAAAGCAAGATGAAATACTGATGGCTATTTTAGTAAGGTATGCCCCTGGAAAGGTCATCAAATTCAGGACAAATGACCAGTCATGTAGATGAGCTTACCAGGACAAACAGACGTAATTCAACACATGGATACAAAATCGTTCACATGAAAATTACACCATTTTTGTTGAGTCTTTCCGTACTGTGAATAGAATTTATCTGTAACTGAGAGAAATTGCAATAATTCCTTAAAAAGGAAACTTGAAGGAATTACTCAGCCTCATCTGTGGTGGACCAAAGTGGCATCATCTGTCTTTGTGTCAGGATTATCTTCCGTTCCTCTACCACTAACACATAAGGGTAGATTGGTTACAGGCTCTAAGAAAAAGGCTGCACTGCTTTGTCGAGATTTTGAGGCTAAGCAATCAGCAGAGGATGCCCCTACCCCTGCTAATTGGCATCCTGAAACATTTCTTATAAAATTTGCATTTAGCTCTAGGGATGTTAAGAAAATTCTTGATAATCTTGACAGCTGGAGTGGAGAGGATCCTGAAGGTTTCTTCCCTTTGTTTTTTAAAAAAGATATCTAGTGTGTTCTCTGCCAAAATATGTACAGTAGATTCTATACATCTTCAGGTCGACGTATCTTTGCGGATGAGTGCAAGCTTAGAAATACAGTGCCTGTTCCAAAAAAATCAGCATATTTGTAGACTGCAGTAACTACAGGCCAATTTCTATTCTCTCTGTGCTCTCCAAAGTTGCAGAAAAACTTATTTTTAAGCCAGCACTTAAGTATGTGGAATCTAAAGGATTGTTAGTTGATAGTCAATATGCATATAGGAATCAGTTAGGTACCTGTGATGCTCTTTTAGATTTGACATGCCATTTGCAAGAGAATCCTGATAATTGTCTTGAGTGTAGAGCGATTCAAATAAATTTTAGTGTTGCTTTCGACTTAGTAATTAACAAGGTACTTATTTATAAACTTTAAGAATCTTGGAGTGGGTGGATATGTTTTAGGTTTACTTCAAGATTTCCATACAGGTAGACAGCAATGAGTCGCTATTGATGGATCTTTAGTGAACTAAGACCTATTGTGTCTTGAGTTCCACAGGGTTTCGTTTTTGATCCACTCTTATTTTTTAGTGTATACAAGTGATATGGTTGTTAGCTTGGAAAACAAGATTGTTCAGTATGCCGATGATGCAACACTTTTGATGTAGTAAAGTCCCCATTTATAAGAAATGAAGCTGCTCTTAGTCTCAGTCATGATATGTAGCTGATCAGTGAATGGTGTAAATCAGTGGGGTATGAGGCTGAACTCCAGTAAAATAAAAACACTTCTTATTAGCAGATCTTATACACATTTTCCACCCCATCCTCCCCTTCAGATGGACTGGACTATGCTGAGTGAGTTTGAAGCTTTGACTATGAATCATTTAACTTTTGGCTAGAGATCTTTCACATTCACAATTGATCCCTGATCCCACTTTTCTGCCGAAAGCAACCAGATGTGCTGAACATCAGCACCTACAGCATATGTGGTAAATATGCCTAGCTGTCAAACTTCTCAGTTCCAGAAATCATTTTTTCTTCGCACAGCTCAACTGTGGAACTTTCTCTCTGTGGATGTTGTGGTGAACTTCAAAAGTTCAAGTGAGGATGCAATACAATACTCCCCTAACACAATTCCCCTTAGATTTTAATAATTTACTTACAATTTACATCTTTATCTATTCACTAGCTGACCAACCTGGAACTGCCCAGGAAAACTCTGAATGGCAACTGAAACTCTCTCTCTCTCTCTCTCTCTCTCTCTCTCTCTCTCTCTCTCTCTCTCTCTCTCTCTCTCTCTCCTAGTAAGACAGTTGCTTCAATTACATTGCTCAGTATTTTTGACATTTTATATTGCACCCTTCCCTGCCCCCAAATCCTATCAGGGCATTGGGAGTGTCACCAATCATTTCAGCAACCTATAAAACTATGGATCAGACACTAAGATCTATAATTTTTAAATTTTATTTTTCACCCCTTCTCACCTGCTTTCCTATTAGGGTTGAACTTGGACTTAGAGAACACTGGGAGTGTCAGTATTCACCTCAGCAACCTCAAAAACTATGGATTAGACACTAATATTTGTCTTTTTCAGTTACTTTTCATGTCACTGCCTTCCAACCCCTTCTCACCCCCCTTTCCTATCAGGGCTAAACTTGGACTTAAAGGGCATCGGGAGTGTCACTATCCTTCTTAGCAACCTCAAAAACTATGGATTAGGCACAATATCCGTTGGTTTCGGTTATTTTTACATGTCACCCCCTTCTCAGCCCCCATTCCTATCGGAGCTGAACTTGGGCTTAAAGAGCATCGGGAGTATCACTATTCACCTCAGTGACCTCAAAAACTATGGATTAGACACTATTATCTGTAATTTTTCGTTACTTTTTCATGTCACCCACTTCCCACCCCTTCTCACCCCCCGTCCTGTTGGGGCTAAACTTGGACTTAAAGGGCATGGGGAGTGTCACTATTCATCTCAGCGGCCTCGAAAACTATGGATTAGACACTAATATATGTTGTTTCTGATTAATTTTACATCTCCCCCCCTTCCCACCCCTTCTCAACCCCCTTTACTATCAGGGCTGAACTTGGACTTAAAGAGCATTGAAAGTATCACGATTTATCGCAGTGACCTTGAAAACTATGGATTAGATGCTAATATCTGTTATTTTTTGTTATTTATACATGTCACAACCTTCCCACCCCCCTCTTCCTATCGGGGCTGAGCTTGGACTTAAAGGGCATTGGGAGTGTCACTATTCATCTCAGCAACCTCGAAAACTATGGATTAGACACTAACATCTGTCGCTTTCAGTTATTTTTACATGTCATCTCTTTCCACCTTACTCCATTTGGTACCAGTGATGCCTTACCCTCCAGAGTATTCTTTCCCAGATAGCAAGTCCAAGTATGGTTGAAAATGCTCAGTGCGCTTCAGAATTATGCTGGAACACACACACACATACATACATACATGCATACATTGTTATGTTTACAGATTAATTTGTCAATTATCATTTTTAATAAGTGAGATCTCCTTTTTCTGTATACCCCTTTACCTCCTGTTACTTATTTCTAATGGACACGAAAGTCTTTGGAAACTTGAATTTCAAGTAAATGGCCCCTATGAGCTTGTTCCATATGAATAAGGTTAATTTTCTGAATACTACTACTACTACTACTACTACTACTACTACTACTACTACTACTACTACTACTACTAATAATAATAATAATAATAATAATAATAATAATAATAATAATAATAATAATGAAACATGGCAATGGCTATAGATGGGAGAACTCAAGCAGGACACAGAAGGAATGCTAACAGTGGCACAAGATCAGGCTCTAAGAACCAGATATGTTCAAAGAACAATAGATGGAAATAACATCTCACCCATATGCAGGAAGCACAATATGAAAGACAAGACCATAAGCCATATAGCAAGTGAATGTCCGGCGCTTGCACAGAGCCAGTACAAAAAGAGGCATGATTCAGTAGCAAAAGCCCTCCACTGAAGCCTGTGCAAGAGACACCAGCTATCTTGCAGTAAAAAGTGGTACGAACACCAACCTGAGGGAGTGATAGAAACGATCTAGCAAAGATCCTCTGGGACTATGGTATCAGAACAGACGCTGATTGACAAAATCAAGAAGAAAGTATCACTCATTGATGTCGCAATACCATGGGACACCAGAGTAGATGAGAAAGAAGGAGGAAAAATTGGTAAGTACCAAGACCTGAAAATAGAGATGAGGAGGATATGAGATATGTCAGTGGAAACTGTACCCATAATCACAGGAATACTGGGCACTATCCCAAGATCCCTGAAAAGGAACCTGGGAAAACTAGATGCCGAAGTAGCTCCAGGACTCATGCAGAAGAGTGTGCTACTAGAAACAGCGCACATAGTGAGAAAAGTGATGGACTCCTAAGGAGGCAGGATGCAACCCGGAACCCCACACTATGAAAACCACCCAGTCGAATAGGATACATAATCATATATTCAAAAGCAAGAAAGCATATTCATCACCTTAAACATTTAGCTGTTCCTTTTTTGTCATAAATTGCATCGCTGGTTTTAGAATAATGCGACTGCAAAGATATTATCAAACCTATGGTCAGCAGATAGAATAACTGTTACTTAATTATAGAAAAAAAACTGAAAATAGTTCTTAGATTTAATTCGACCAAACAAATAACACCTTGAAGATATCGTTCCATTTAGCTAAAGGCTTAACAATAAAGAGAAAAAAATATGTCCTCAGAGAGATAAAAAAGCTGGATCGAAAGTTGTCTGGTGTTATGAAAAATTTCTACAACTGTCCCTATTTCTTACTGAGAATTCTTCACATTTGTTTCCCTCACTCGAAGGAGAATAGTTCCATCTCCCAATAAATCTTCTGAATCTGGATGTCTTTCTGTAGTTTTGTTATTTTCTCCAAAGTCTCTACGTATCTCGGATGGGTATCCATTCTTGTGCACAGGAGCCGGGGTGTTGCACACGGTTCCGGGATGGAAATGCATTGTATCTTCAAGTTGGCGGAACCTAAGATAATATTAATTACCTGACAGTAAAATGAAACTACTTTGAGAAGTTCAATTGGCTTTAAGGTAGGGTTGGATATTAATGAGAGAGGGTGTAGTTCGTCAAAGGCTTTGGCAGGGAAAATAAGTTGGTGAGGGTTGAACGTGAAAGGTAGGATAAGCCTTATCTTGACTGACGATAATCTAATATATTCCATATTAGATATTAACAAAGAAGAAAAATGAAGATGTGTACTGAGCTTATGCGTAATATGTGACTTTTTTTTTTATTAGAGAGGAGGGAAATGAGGAGAGTTAGCCAACATCACATCATTGCTGATTTAAATTTCTTTTCGAAATTGGAAGTGATGAATAATGGATAGTGAAATATGATTCACTTAAACTTATCAAATAAATCTAGACATTATCTACCGAAATCAGACATTCTTTTTTTTAAGTAAGATAATACTTGGAACTCTAATTTTTGGAAAATTTGAGACATACCTTAAATCGCTGACTATTCCCAGAAACCTCTTCTGTAGTTTTTTAGTGTAGGGAAACTGGATGTTGCCTGCATGTTTCCCACCAGATGACAAAGTCATATAATAAGATTCTGATTTCTTTATACACTTTGTAACTCTTTTCACTTACCTTGGTGTGTCCCCGCTACATTCTTCACGGCAAAAGACATCATAATTATCATGATGGTACGTTACGTAAGGTATTAAAAATACTATTATATAACGAGTTCTCTCACCTCGTGGAACCTGTCAATAGCCTTTGCAAAATCAGTTTTAGATATCTACAGTACATAGTTCTGCCAATACGATCTAAGAAATAATTTACCCTTGGCTGTGGAAAACAGGTCTTCTTCCTCATGTTATTTACCTCCCTGAAATCTGCGCAGGATTCTTCCGTCCTGTCACCCTTTTTATACTAACGTATGGTGAAGTCCGATCGCGGCTGCTTGGGTAATTGTATCTCTCTATTGATTATCCCTTCTTCTCTGCTTCTCTAAGAGTTGAAATTCAAATGGAAATTTCATCCGTAAGGAAAATCCAGCTAACTTCATCTCTTCATTTTTATTATTTTTTCCTCAATTTTAAGCCTACTACTGCAAAGCACTACCCGCTGGCTTCATAGTGGTACCTAAACCACTTTCACATGTGCTATGGAAAACGATTAGACATGAAACGATCAAAGAAAAACATAGATTGTTCTTGAGTATCCCTTACATGACTGTGTGGTATATTCCTATATCTATCTCCTTAATACTTATGAGAAACTCTTCTCTTAGATCCCTCTTACGCTTAAATGTCAACGATGACGTTCATTCATCACAAAGTAAGTATGATTTTTTTTTTTATACTACAATGGATGACTTAGATGTACGTTCATTTTCCGTATTCATACAAGGTTTGTTGCAATTCTTGATAAAGTCTATGATTAAAAGAAGGTTCTACGGATATGTATATTGACAAGATAAACCCCGTAGGGGGTAGCGCCGTCAGTGCAATTCACGCAGCGCACTGCAGACTTTACTTACTACGGTTTTTTGCAGCGTCCCTTCTGCCCCTTTTACTGTGCCTACATTGATATCCACTTTCTTCCAGCTTGCTATCCACCCTCTCCTAACAATGATTTTATGTTGAAACTGCGACATTTCCTCCTATTACACCTTTCAAACCTTTCTACTCTTAATCTCCCTACTAGCACTGCATGGCCTCCCAACCCTCGGCCTTTAGCCTAAATTATATATTTGTATTCCTATTCCAAGATAGAATATTGTTTATATTAAGAAATAAATGATAAATTATACTTTTCAAGAAAGAACAATTTGAAAGCTGAATTAATTATTTTATTACATTCCCAATATAAATAACACACACACACACACACACACACACACACACACACACACACACACACACACACATATATATATATATATATATATATATATATATATATATATATATATATATATATATATATATATATATATATATATATATATATATACACACACTGTGTGTATATTGTGTGTGTGTTAGGAATGTAATAAAATATATGCTAGGAAGAAATTTCATTATTAATACTTTTATAGACAGTTTTACGGTGTATCAAAAATTTTCACTTATAAATAAAACCACACATTGTTCATCATTATTCCATTTAAATCACTTGTATGTACATTTTGAATATATGAGTGCGATGATTAATCAGTTTTACTGTATCCTTCCACTTTACATGATGAAAGTGATGAAATCAATGTAATAAAGAACAACAATAACGGGAAAATGTGTTTCCTTCCGCCCATATGCGAGTGATTGTGATAATATATAATCCTTCACATCCTGGCTGGTTGTTTTTTCTTCACGTTCCTCTTCTTCTTCTAAAGAGCTTAGTAACGCCCTCGAGCCATTTCATAATTGTTTGCACCACTCTGTGTCATCCAGATAACGTTGCAACAGCATTGCCAATAAGTGCGTTAATGTTTACTTGCTTAATTACAGGCATAAGAGCCATCTCATCTGAATCTCGTCTCGACACGGGCAATGATTTTCATTATAGCTGTACTGAAATGATTAATTTGACTATTGTTTCGTTCCTCCTCTGAGAGCTGGCGATTCACTATTATTGTTTTATGTAAACAATACTTAACAGTTTAGGCTAGTCTTTATTTTAAACTCGTACTTTAAAAGAATTGAATTAAATGGCAAAAGTAAACCTTCCACGGCATCAATAGTTTATATTGTAACTTGTTCTTAGAATGTTGATATCTACCTAGTTATGTATATATATATATATATATATATATATATATATATATATATATATATATATATATATATATATATATATATATATATATACATACATAACTTTCTGATTTGCGTCGAAAACGAACATCGGCTCTCGAGTGGCAGGCCAGGGCTATACCAATTGTCTTATCTAGGGAAACTGGGGTTCATTTCCGATGTGAATCAGAAACTTAGTTTTGTGAAAAGGTGCTATGTGTTCAGTATTTCCATATATGAAGCATATAGGAAGCAGTTGGGTACTTGCGATGCTCTTTTTGACTTCACTTGCCATTTGCAAGGGAGCCTTGATAGGAATTTGCAGAGTAGTTCATATAGATTTTATTGCTGCTTCCGATTTAGTTAATCACAAGGCACTTACTTACAAACTTCAGAATCTTGGAGTGAGTGGATATGTTTTAGGATTACTTCAAGATTTCCTTATACGGTAGGTAAGCAGCAGCTAGTTGTTGTGGACAGGATCTTCAGTGAACCAAGACCTATTCTATATGAAGTTCCACAGGGTAGTGTGCTTGGTCCATTGTTATTTTTTAGTGTATACAAGTGATATGGTTGTTGGCCTGGAAAACAAGATTATTTAGTATGCTGATGATGCAACACTTGTGGGTGTAGTAAAGCCTCCACTTATGAGAAATGAAGCCTCCCTCAGCCCGAATCGGGGCTTGGACCGGATCAGGGAATTGTGTAGTCGGTAGGGTATGAGGCTGAACTCCAGTAAAACTAAAACACTATTGAATAGCAGATCTCGTACAGATTTCCCCACCCCCACCCTCCACCTACCATCCACCTCTTCAGATGGATGGAACTGTGCTGACTGAGTCTGAAGCTTTAACTAATCCAGGTGTAACTTTTGATTCCTATATAACGTTTGAGAAACATGTAATGAAAGTGTCACAAAATGATACGCGAAAGTTAGGTATTGTTCATAAGGCTTCAAATATTTATAACATTGATAAAATCAGTTCAACATGTTTTAGTTCCTTTGTGCTTCCTTTACTAGAACACTGTTCTCCGGTGTAGATGTCAGCTTCTGCTAGAGATTTATCTCTTTTAGATAGAGTGGTTCTGGGTGGTAGGTTTCTGTTTCACAATAGTAGCAGTTATGGCTTGGACCATTGACGGATGGTCTCTTGTTTGTCACTTTTTCATAAGTTGTATTTCAACAGAGACCTTTCACATTCACAATTGATCCTAATCCCCTTTTCCTGCTGAGAGCAACCAGGTTTGCTGAACACCAGCACCAATATGCAGTAAATGTGCCTCGCTGTTGAACTTCTCAGTTCCAGAGGTCCTTTATTCCTCACCCTGTTGGACAAAAGCACGTTAAAACGAAGAAGAAGACTGTTAGACTGTGGAACCGCCTCCCAGAGAATGTCGTGCAATTGGAACTTCAGAAGTTCAAGTGAGGGTGCAATGCATTACTACCCTAATACTGTTCTTATTGCTTGTTAATACATTTTCATCTATTTATTAATATATTAATTTCTTTTTCTTTTTTAATAAGTGGGATCTCTTCTTTATGTATTTCCCTTTACCTCCTCTTACTTCTTTCTAATGAACACTATATTCTTTGGATTCTTGAATTTCAAGTCAATGGCCTTCTGGGCTTGTTCCATATGAATAGGTTTCATCTTCTGAAATATATGTATATATATATATATATATATATATATATATATATATATATATATATATATATATATATATATATATATATATATATATATATATATATATATATATCAAAGTCCTCCTGGGCCTCTGTAGGCTCTTAGGCAGGCGCTAACCCCATGTTTCTTAGGCCAACAGCCAGTGGGGGCACAGGTCCTAATGCCTATGACACGTGGCCAGTGTGTCGCTAGAAGCACTGTTCAACTTCCCAGCCTGAGGACTGGTACCTATTCTCCTACTGAACTTCTCGAATTTTTTTCGGAACGACGCTAGGTTGACGGGCTGCCGGATTTTTGCAGTGGTGCAATCCTAGCCAGCAGTCAGTGGCGGGATTTGAACCCCTGTTCTCTCGACTAGTAGCCGAAAATCATACCATAATATATATATATATATATATATATATATATATATATATATATATATATATATATATATATATATATATATATATATATATATATATATATGTGTGTGTGTGTGTGTGTGTGTGTGTGTGTGCACATACACACACACACACACACACACACACACACACATATATATATACATATATATATATATATATATATATATATATATATATATATATATATATATATATGCATATATAATTCTTGTTTGTTCCCAATATTTCAACTTTATAAGCAATTTCAATGATGAATTTTGTTTAGCAAATTCACTCAGCGATTTGGGCAACAATTTCACAAAAACTAATTTTTTCAATTACTTTCTCAGTAACTCCTAGACATTTCAGTGGTTTTTAATGTTTTTGTTTCTGTTACAATTATTATTGAATTTTATTCTTACTCAGTTATTTTGTTTATCACTTCTAAAACTGCAGGGAGGGGCAATGAATTTTCGGCAATCCTCAACCTGCATATCATTACCCTGAAAGCCACATTTTGTCGACCTGGCTAACAAACACCTTTAAAATAACACTTATAGTCAAGCTTATATATCAAAAGATTTCATGAGAATTGCCTGAATAACATTTTTAACTGATATTGCATTTTAACACAGAGTGATGATAATCATCAGTAATTATGTTCTGATACTTTATTCATCAATAATTCAGAGGAACTTTGATGGCAGTGGGAATAACAGGAAATCACAGACCCTGAAGGAAAACTTACAGACCAGCAATCCAGGTTTAATACGAATGTTTTATTTGCTGGGTGAGCGAGAAGAAAGTTATAGTTAATCTCAGTTAATTATTAATGACGGAAATTCCCGTAGGGTTTTTTTTTCGTATATGAGTAAGACGATTGAACTCTCTATGTGGCATAAAATCTAACGCACTTCCCGTAAGATTCACAAACGAAAGGAAATTTTATTCTTTGCAATTTGCAAATGCGCTTAGTTTTTTTTTTTCTTTTGCCACTCTTCACTTTACAGGTCTCTCTAAAGTTTCATGTTATACTTCAGGACGTGTTCCTTTAACTCCGATACACCAAGGAAAAGCGTCACAGAAAGCGTTGAAAAAAATTATTAAAATTTATATAAAATGTACAATTAAGTTCGAGTCCTAAACAGGAATTGTGTAATAGGATATTGTATTCTTCATATAAAGTCGCACAAAGTCTAATATTAGAATTAATGTGTGACACCTAAAGCCTCCTAGAGATAAAAAAGACATGAACAAGAACACTATGTAGATGTAAATACAGTACGTGCAATATTGTGTAAGGTGCAATGCGTGGTAAAGTATTGTTTGGAATTATACTTTTTTTCAGGAAGTTTTTAAAAATAACTTAATCTTAGAGTAACACTGTGTAATTTCTTAAGGAAACACAATCATCAAGGTAGAGAAATATTCACAGTAAAGAATATATTCACCTTCTTCTTCTTCTTCGTTTTAACGTGCTTTTTTTCCCATTTTCTATATGGGGTAAGCACGATGCCTTCTTTACGAAGGACTTTGATTTGGCATTGGGGTGGCCGTAGCCTCGATCGGCTGCCCTGCCTGACATCGCTTAGACCCCGGTAACGATGTGTACGTGTATCGTGCCAATCCCCAGCTCCCTTTCTCCCAAGCAGCGAGGAGAACTGGGCAGGTAGGTCGACAGTTCGAGACGTGTGAGGTGTCTGTTATGTTTTTAGATGTTGGAGTGGCTTTGTTTATGTGTGTATTAGTCTGTAACACCCATTTGCTTTTCAGCAAACCTATCCATTGATTACATACGTAATCCCGGGGTATCTACACGGATAGCAAAGTGTCCACCTTCACTGACCAGTCGGCTGCGGATTTCAACCCGCGCCACGGACCTCTACGAAGTCCTAGGCCGCTGCTCTACCGAGTGAGCCACCGAGGCTCTAAAGAATATAGTCACCTATGACTACTATAATTTTGAAGGCAGCATTTATATTGAAGCAACTAATAATAAACATTTTCTTATGTAATACAGCAAATCTTTTCATGGTATTTGTAATGTTACAGGACTGTTGCAGGAATCTTATGATATGTATTCTTTGCAGCTTTGTTTACTCTATTCTCATTAGTTTTATAAAATTCTATAATTACCGGGAATGTAGTTTTTCTATATAAGCAAGTGATGATTCTACGGGTTTTTCCTCATAAAGGCGAGAACTAGTATCTACCATCGCTTACTGAACTTAACCAGTACCCATGAGAGGTGACATAAATTCTTCAAAGATTAAAGTTACGTCTTATCACGTAAATTCTGTTCTTGGTCCGAGATAACATGAATAAATCGTCATGGAATTCTAAAGTACCTTACGTGACCAAAGTTATTGTCTTGTTTACCTGCTCTTGAATGACGGATGGTACTCCATTAGGCATTAATGTTTGTTACTGAGTTATTTACGCTTTTGACCGAGTTATTTATGTTACTGGGTTATTTACGTTTTCATTTGCCTCATAGTGTACAACACACTGTAAGTAAAATCTTCTCATTAATCTTCTCTGTTCTTTTGTTTTCTATATATACAACTGAATCACTCTGTTATTATTACATTCTAAACTTAATATAGACTATCCAGAATAAAGTATTCTGTTCTTTAAAAGCAAGTTCAGTCTTTCTGCAAATGAGACCTTGACTGAAGGTACAAAATAGAAACTCATAACATTCGTCAAAGAGATGTTACTCGCTGTGATATTTCACAACCAGCAAAGGGTTTCCTATACATCGTATAATTGGCCTTTAGGCGTTATGCAACAGATGCTATAGGATTCTTTCTTTTTAAATAACTGTAACGGAAGAAAAATTATATCCGTGATAGTAAAACCAATATTCATTTACCGTTGCTATCAGAGAATAAAGTCATGGATGCTGCACTTATATATATATATATATATATATATATATATATATATATATATATATATATATATATATATATATATATATATATATATATATATATATATATATATATATATATACATATATATATATATATATATATATATATATACACCACACATACACACACACACACACACACACACACACATATATATATATATATATATATATATATATATATATATATATATATATATATATATATATATATATATATATATATATATATATATATATATATATATATATACACACATACACACACACACACACACACATATATATATATATATATATATATATATATATATATATATATATATATATATATATATATATATATATATATATATATATATATATATATATATATATATATATATATATATATATATATATATATATATATATATATATATATATATATATATATATATATATATAATTATATATATATATATATATATATATATATATATATATATATATATATATATATATATATATATATATATATATATATATATATATATATATATATATATATATATATATATATATATATCTTCTTTCTCTGCATCTTTTCCCACTTCTATGTAGGGTCAGAAGTTTCTGACAGCTTTTCTCCACCTGGCTTGGTCAAACAAATCGTCCTCTGACAATTGTTTGTCTCTCAGATTTCTCTAACTATAGTATATCCATCCATTTTCTTTCTGGTCTTCCTCTTGCTCTCCCACCAGCCACCTCCATCTGCATCACTCTCCTCCCCACATATGTCTCATACCTTTTCATCACATGGCCATACCACTGCAGTCTTCTTTCCTGGGTCTTCTTTGATAGTTCTACGACTTAAGTAGTTCCTCTTATTCTTTCATTTTTGATCCAGTCCATTTTTGTTACTCCACAGATCCACCTGAACATTTTCATCTCTACCACATCCAATTTCTTCTCCTTTACTCTCTTTACCGGTCATGCTTCTGCTCCATACATCAAAGCCGGTCTTACTACTGTCTTATACACTCTTCCTTTAACGTTTATGTTGATTCTGCGGTCGCAAAAGAACACTTGACATCTTTCTCCAATTTTTTTCATGCAGCGTGCACTCCATGTGTTATTTCTACACCCAAATTTCCACCATCAACCACTCTTGAACCAAGATACTTAAATTTTTCTACTTGGTTTAACCTTGTCTCTTCCATACTAATCTTGGGATCTTGATCTTCATTAAATGTAGGTATTCAGTCTTCTTCCTACTGATCTTTAAACAGCTGTCTTCCAGTATCTTCCTCCATTGCTCTAGTTTTGACTTCACTACCCCTCTGGCGGTGCTGCATAACACGGTGTCATCAGCAAACAACTTGCACCAGGGGGATTGACCTCTTATTCCTTAAGATAGCACATCCATCATCAGGTCAAAAAGATATGGACTTGAAGCAGATCCCTCATGTAAACCAACACTTACTGGTATCCATTCAGTTAACCCAACACTGCTTCTAACCTGCAATCTTGCTCCTTTATACATATCTTGGACCAACCTCACATACTTCTCTTGTATCCCTTCACTCGCATGCACCTCCAGACCTCTTGGCGTGGTACTCTGTTGTATGCCTTTTCCAGATCTATGAATATTAAGTGCAGTCGATTTTGCTTTTCCCTGTGTTTTTCCATCATCTGTCCGAGGACAAACAATGCATCCGCCGTTCCTCTTCCTAGCATGAAACCAATCTGTTCTTCACCTATAGATTTTTCTTTTCTAATTCTCTGATCCATTATTCTTTCCCAGATTTTCATGGTGTGAGGCATTAACTTTATTCCTATGTAGTTTGCACAATCCTGGATGTCACTTCTTCTTCTTTTAACGTGCTTTTTCCCATTTTTTATACGGGGTAAGCATGTTGCCTTCTTTTTGAAGGACTTTGATTTGGCGTTGGGGTAGACCGTAGTCTTGATCGGCTACCCTGCCTGACATCGCTTAGACCCCGGTAGCTCATGTACATGTATCGTACCAATTATCAGCTCTCTTTCTCCCAGCAGCGAGGAGAGTTGAGCGGTTAGGTCGACAGTTCGAGACGTGAGAGGTGTCTGTTATGTTTTTAGATGTTGGAGTGGCTTTGTTTGTGTGTGTATTAGTCTGTAACACCCATTTGCTTTTAGCAAACCTATCTGTTGATTACAAACATAATCCCGGGGTGTCTACACGGATAGCAAAGTGTCTGCCTCTCTGACCGGTTGGGTGCAGAATTGAACCCGCGCCACGGACCTCTATGAAGCCTGGAGCTGCTGCTCTACCGACCTAGCCATCGAGGCTCCACATTCCTGGATGTGACGCTCCCCTTTTATAGATAGGCACAATAAAGTTTTCTCTCCATTCTTTTGGTATCTTTTCCTGACTGTATATTTTCTTTGCTAGGTCCCACAACATGTCTGTTCCGTCTTCTCCCAGGCTCTTCCACACTTCTTCTTAGGACTTTCATCTGGTCCCAATGTTTCACCATTTTTTATCTTCTTTTGTGCCTTCTTTACTTTCTTCCTGCTAATAGTATGTCATACTATGAATATTAAGTGCAGTCCATTTTGCTTTTCCCTGTGTTTTTCCATCATCTGTCGGAGGGCAAACACTGCATCCGTCGTTCCTTTTCCTAACATGAAACCAATCTGTTCTTCACCTATAGATTTTTCTTCTCTAATTCTCTGATCCACTATTCTTCCCCACATTTTCATGGTGTGAGACATTAACTTTATTCTAATGCAGTTTGCACAATCCTAGATGTCACACTTCCTTTTTATAGATAGGCACAATAAAGCTTTCTCTCCATTCTTTTGGTATCTTTTCCTGACTGTATATTTTCTTTGCTAGGTCCCACAGCATGTCTGTTCCTTCTTCTCCCAGGGTCTTTCACACCTCTTCTCAGGAATTTCATCTGATCTCAATGTTTTACCATTTTTTATCTTCTTTTGTGCCTTCTTTACTTCCTTCCTGCTAATCGTAAGTCATACCAAGGTTTTGGAATCCATCTTCAAAGAATTTTCTGGCATTTTCTACATTTAACAGGTGCTCATGATATTATTTCCAGCTCTTCTTTATCTTATCTTCGTTGCATAAAACCACTCTGTTCCCATCCTTAATCTGTTTTATATGGGAGTAGTCTTTGATGTTCTTGTTCCTCGACTTTGCAATTCTGTGAATTGTTCTTTCCCCTCAGGTGTTTCCAGCTCATCTTACCCTTTTGCCTTTTCTTATCTTCATTGCATAAAACCACTCCGTTCCCATCCTTAATTTGTTTTATATGAGAGTAGCCTTTGGTGTTCTTGTCCCTCGACTTTGCAATTCTGTGAATTTTTCTTTCCCTTCAGGTGTTTCCAGCTCATCTTACCCTTTTGCCTTTTCTTGTGTAACTGCCTTCTTTACTTGTTTCTTATGCCTTTGGTAGCTCTTCCTATCTTCTTGTTGTCCATACTTTTCCCAGATCTTTTTTCCTAATCTTCAGGAGGTTTCTTTCCAGATGTCTTTCCCAACACCTCTACACCTACTCTCTTTATCACCATACTGTTGTGATTCCACTATTCTTGCACTCCCTCTAGCAATCTAACTTCCATCAATACTCTCGCCTTAAATACCTGCCTCGCTTCCTCCTCTTGTGTTAGCTTTCACCACTTCATTGTTGATGGGACATGTGCAGGCCTATCATTTACCGTGCTCTTTATTTCCAAGTCCATTAACACCACCCTGTACTGTGCTGCCACACACTCTCCATTTAAAAATTTTGCAATTTCTCACCTCTCTCAGATGTGGCCCTCTGTACATAAGGAAGTCAATTTTACTTTTTCTTGCTCCACTCTTGTATGTAATGTACTGATTTTCTTTCTTTTCAAACCAGGTGTTGACAATAGCCACATCAAATGACACTGCACAGTCCACAACTCTTTCTCCCTCGTCATTTATCTTTCTAACTCCCCAGCCACCATGCGCCCTCTAAATACCCTTTCTGGTCCTTCCTTTATGTCCATTCATATCACAACTAATAATCACCCTGTCTTCTGCTGGTATTTCACTCAACTGTTGGTCCATTTCCTCTCAAAATGCCACTTTCTCAACTTCATCACATCCTGCTTGGGGGGCATAAGCACTCACGATGTTGATCATTTTTACATCTAGGCACAGTCTCACAACCATTCCTCTGCCACTTGTCCTCTTCATGCTTATTATGCTGTCTTTTAAGCTTTTTGATAGAATTGTTCCCACTCCATTTCTACCTTCCTTATTTGTTCCACTATATAGCAATTTATGTCCAAATCCCAGCTCTCTCAGTTTATTTCCCCTCCATCTAGTCTCCTGTACGCACGAAATGCTTTTCCTTCTTCTCTCCCTCAGATCTGTTATCTCTCTTCCCTTTCCAGTTATCGTCCCCACGTTCAAAGTTCCAACTCTCAAAGCTACCACCATCTTCCTTCTCCTCACTCTTCTTCTCATTTTTTGGACTCACTTCTTTAACTGGGGGCTCCCACTACCCAGTAGTAGTCTTGCCAATTTATCACAGGGGGCAGGCAAGGCCCCTGCGCGTCGCCTACTGGGAAAACCCTATGCTAAAACCAAAATGAAATGAGTTCCTGGGTGGGGCTGTTTGGGTCCTCTCCACATGTGTTTAATCTCCGCGTACCTGCCAAATCTATAATAGCAACACTGAGATAAAACCATTTTTCCCATTACAGATATCAAATATCTTCTTTTTCGTTACACAGAATTCTAAGTCAGTTACATAGCTTCACGACTGATAAATTTTTTTTATGCAATAACAGGAAACGGAATCAGATTTTCTATCAACATGGCACTTATTTTGGCGCTGTTGCCAATATTTCAAACAGCTCCACGTGCGTTTAAATCCATGGAAAATCGGCTTAAGACTCTCCCGGGGGCACTTTCTATGGTCACGGTATGTTTGGAAGTATTTCCTCTTTCTACAAATATCTTGATTTCTTAATATCACAGGTAAAGAATGGATTCGTAATTCGAAAAATGAACAAGAAACATATCTCCTATTTCTATAGCATTAATTAACTACTTTTGAATATCTAATTTTGTAATATTGATAAATGTACATCTACAAATACTGACAAAATAGTTAAGATTAAGGTGGTATTGTGCCAGTATGGGATCTTAGAGAGAGAGCCAGTTCATTACACAAATAGCTTACCCCTGCAGTTACTTTATGTAAATACTATACTCTATGTTTCTTGTCTGGACGAAAATGTTAAATATTTACAAATGGGCTGTACACAGAATGGTAAATCTTAGTAAAATAATTTTTAAAAAATATGTTATCGTTCATAAGCTGTGGAGAAGAAATAGACTGAAGACAAATCCTAAGCAGGGCGGAATAAGAAGGAGATTAAAATATTTGGAAATGAAAAATAACTGCTATAATCTTATAATTATAGCCTCAAGGTTTGTCTAAAACACATTCAAAGGTCTGTCACACACATGTCAAGTTGTTGGTTTGTAAAATTCGCAAAAGGGTAGATCTTTAAACGCAACGCCAGAGAGGTCTCTTCGTCATGGGTCGAGCATATCACTAACCAATTTCTGATGAAAGTCAACTGTCATATTTGGTTCTGCTGGAATTTATGGCCGGATGCCCTTCCTGACGCCTGCACTCCACATTTATCTGGGCTTGGGACCAGCACTGAGTTGGACTGGCTTGTACCTACTTGTTGCTGGGTTATACTGTATATATATATATATATATATATATATATATATATATATATATATATATATATATATATATATATATATATATATATATATATATATATATATATATATATATATATATATATATATATATATATATATATATATATATATATATATATATATATATATATATATTTTTTTTTTTTTATATGTATATATATACATTTATTGTATGTATTTATATATATTATCTATCTATATATCTATCCAACTATATATATATATATATATATATATATATATATATATATATATATATATATATATATATATATATATATATGTGTGTGTGTGTGTGTGTGTGTGTGTGTGTGTATGTATATCATATATGTATATATATATATATATATATATATATATATATATATATATATATATATATATATATATATATATATATATATATATATATATATATATATATATATATATATATATATATATATATATATATATATATATATATATATATATATATGATTATTATCACTTTTTTAAAGGCCACTCCTACCTCGACACCGGCCTGAGTGGGGATATGGAGTCTCTAACGGTTGTGTATGTTCGTCAGTACTGTTCTTGTAGTATATATATTTGTGACTTCTCACACTCTGTATCAGTCCTTCGTCAATGGCTTGGAAATAAAGTCAAAACCGGTCAGGACCTATACCCCGTTTCTTATTTTTCACCTGTGGTAATGTGTGATATATATATATATATGTATCGAGTGAATAGAGAAAAATGTATTTTTTCGAAGTAGAAATATCCTATTTCCATTTGGGTCGGTACGAAGGACCATAACGCAATAAATTTCCCAGTCTGTCAAAACAAGTCTCCAACCATATCGTCAAGAACACACCAGCACTAACGAGGCGCTAAGAGAAATTGCATCTGGCCGTGCCTTCGAATCCACGAGGGTCCTGCAGAAGGAACCTTATGGTTAGTAAGAGTGTGGGAAAAACCTCAACCCCCCTTGACTTCGAGGATAGCCCAAGGAAATAAGCCACGCCCACAGGTCAAGCCTAGATGTTTTGGCCAATCAAATGCCATCAGTGCCACAGACCTAGGCACATCCTACAAGGAGCAAATACCCAATAATCAACAGGAATTCCTTAAAACACACCTCCAAAAAGTTGGAATGAAGCAAGTGGAGGAGGTGCCTCAGAAAAGCAGTACCTGCCCAGAATATGACGTCATGGTTGACACAAGGGAAAATGGGAGATATAAGGACAGGCATACAGGAAAGGAGACAGAAAAAAGGTGGGAGAGAAAAGAGAGACAGAGAGGAAAAGTCGCGGAGAGAAAAGAGAGAGACAGAGAGAAAGCCGCAGAGTGGGAAGATAGAGAGAGAGAACTATTCCGAAGTGTGAGAAGCAGAAAAGACAGAAAGAGAAGTGTGTTAGTGAAGAAAGACTCTCTCAAACAATAGTCCTCGTAATCTAATTCGTTAAGTCTCTCGAAACCATTATTTCAAAGTCTCGAAACCATTATCTTAAAGTCTCGAACCATTAAGAAACAGTTAAGAACTATAGGTGGAACTGTAAGACAAAAATCACAAATAAAGAAGAAACGGGAACAATTAATCATTTTCCCTTTAACCTCGGTAATTTACAATTTAATAACTGTTTTAAAGAGCCACTTGTTCCTACTTACAATAATTACCACACGCCCTACACCGGACGCGCTTACCTTAGTGTTGGGCCCTTTGAAGGAAAGAACAGGGTCCGACAACAGCTGGTAGCGAGCGGTGGGATAACGAAAGCAGTGGGATAACGAGAGCAGTGGGATAACAAGAGCTAAGTGAGATAAAAAAAAAAAAAAGCTGCAGCCGATGGCGATCGGTGAGATTACAACAGCTAAGTGAGATTCCCGCGGGTGTACATGTAGGTATCACGAACAGTTGGCGAAGCAGTGAAGTGAGATAAACAATTGAAAATAGAATAAACAAGTGATCAAAGAAAAACACCAAAGACAAAAATAACATACGCCACTCTGCAAAGAAGAAATAAAATACGCCCCACGCAAACGCACACAACGCTACGACAAAGCAGAAGACTACGCCCCAGAGAGAGAGAGAGAGGCCCTTTTCCTGTCGACGCCGATGATTCCCGTGACCGAGTGAGAGCCAGATTCCCAGCTAAGGCGCAGTGACGGAAGGACGCTGAAGAAGGCGAAGAAGAAGACGAACGAACAACCTAATCCTTGGATGAAAGCCTACGAATAACGAAATCAAGCTGCCGAGAGAATACGCGCAGAAAGACGAGAGAAAAAAACGACTCACAGTAAGAATGTCCTTACGGTCACACACACACACGTAGAAATTTTGTTTTCTTTGAGTTAGAAACACACAAAATTAAGTCGACTAAGAACACTTGTATTGATATTCATTTGAAAACACAAAACTCATACGTAAATTAAATAGACTTGGCAACAAGAGTTTTTTTTTCTTTCTCTTTCTTTAACTAAGCACCTATCGATCTTTTACTAAATTTTATCCAACATTTGGTATTACTAAACTTTATTTAACGTTTGGCATGACTAACCCATAATTTCTGTATTTTATTTGTGTCATTTTACGGTTATTTTAAGCATTTAATTTCTTATGTAACATTCATTAGCTGAAATTTATATATTTTTCGATCGAGAAATCTCAACTGGTTTTTTTGTTCGTTTAAAGGTGTTCAGAATCATAAGTTTTTCGAAGATTATTTTTTCTATAATTTTTTTTAAGCGAGTGATAATTTATTTACTTGTTTTACCAGCACTGTCAAGGATAATTGGAAGTTAAGGGATTTTTTTTTCTTTGTTTAACACCGCCAATCGATAATTTAGAATTTCGGGGAAATTTTAGTGATTGATTAACTTTACTTTAGGTAAGATAGAAGTGTTTATGATCTTTTTGTGAACTTTTTTTGTGATTTTAAGAACTGGTTGAATTTATTTGCTTTGTTATTACTGCCATTATACTCAGTGGTTAAGAAAGTGTTGGTCATTAGTGAATAAATGCCCAGGAGGAGATCGGCACAAACTAATAGTGTAAGAACTCCTGTTTACACAAGAAGTCAAACCAATAATTTAACTATGGATAGGGGAACACATTCAACTAGCCCAGTCTCTGCAGCTGTAGGTACACATAAAAGACATGCAATTAACCATATAGCCAAATTTTGCGGAAGGAAAGAAGGTCAGGGTGCCTGTAACTTAGAAAACTGGATAGAGCAGGTAGGCATACATCTGAATAACATAATAGGCACAGATAGCGAAAAACTCAGTGAAGCGAAGAGTTATCTGGATCTAGAATGATATGTCCATTCCGAGACATATCAGAGACTTAAGAATTGGGAAGAAATAAAACAGTTCTTTAGGAAGGTATATTCCACAGTAGGCGAAACAGATCCCGTTATCAGCCTTGCAAGGATAGCTCACTGTTATAAGGCAGACAAAAAGAAGCTACCAAGGGATGAGTTCCCAGCTATACAACAATATGAATGAATGGGGTCACTTAGTTACATCCACTAAATGGGCAGAGACAGATAAAATGTCAGTAGCTGACGTCAAAACCATTATTAGGTTAGCATTCATGATTGGAAGTTTGCCAGCCGAAGCTATTGGAAGGATGACCCGAAAATGGGAGACTTCAGATGACATAGCTGAGATCGAAGAGGAAGTAGCAAGAATCTTAGGTAGAAATCACGAAGGAACCCGTATACAGACCTTTAGTCACCATAGGACAAGAAGAAAGAGGACAAAATAGTTCTAGGAATCCAGATAGAATCAGAATTAGGACGTTAGGTAATACAACTCAAGGGGATTTTCAACAGTCACGTGTTATAACTGTCAGAAGAAGGGACATTATGCCAGTGACTGTCGAGGGATAGCTTACTGCCCTTTCCATAAGAGAGCCGGGCATAGCGCTCTAGATTGCAGAAGTAGACCTGCTTCAGCACCTAGATATAGATCTCAGACAAGAGGCAGAGGTAGAGACCGTAGTCAGTCTCCACAAGCTAGAAGGAATAGGAGTTCAAACCCAAATAGGTATCAAGATACTAACCAAACTGCGAGTATATCAGATGACACAATGGTAAATTTTCACTCCAGTGGTATAATGGGTCTTCCTTCATAATAGAGGGAAGGACCGGATTGCAAAACCTAAGCCAAACTAGACAGGTTAGCAAAGTTAATATAGGGAATGAATATAATTATAGACCAGTATTTCCCGCACATGTTGGTTTAGAGAAACCTATCGCCACATACTTTGATACAGGGAGTCCTAAGAATATAATGTCAGAAAAGGTGTATCAGATGTATTTTTCTCACTTAAGTTTGAACCCAGCAGTAGACTGTAGAATCACAGACGTTCAGGGTAATAATATCAGAATAGTAGGACAAATAGATTTTCCTTTTAAGCTAGGAAGAATTTCACTAAAGGAGAAGGTTCTAGTAGTAAGAGATATACAGTTAGGGTTTGCACATTTGCTAATTGGTTATCCAACTATGGCTAGAGAAGGTATCAGCATTAATGCACCTAGAGAGCAATTAGTGATTAGAAGGGGTCATGAAATTTCTAGAGTACCTCTATGTAAATTAACAGGAAGAATCCCGACTCGAGAGCACTCTTCATTGAGAAGTATTCTAAAGAAAGACACGGCAGAGGAAGATATTCAGTATACAGCACAAGCTCTCAACAGATAAATACTCACTTAGAATCCAACCAAGAAACTTACTTGAAATTAGACAGGAGTTAAGACTTAAACCTGGAGAGAGCGCATGGATAGAATGTACAGTAAATCCAATTTTTGAAGGGAAGGAAATTCTCACGCTTACTGAAGAAGCACAAGTAAAGGGGTACATTACTCTTCTAGTCTACATGAAGTCAGGCAGGGTAAAATAGCTTTGCAGGTTATGAATAACAGAGGAGGAAAGGTTAGGCTAACACAGGGAACAGAATTAGGTTTAGCAGAGGTATACGCCATTCCCATTCAAGTTGTAGAGAAGGAAACGGTAGCACCAATCAATAAAGAAAATTAAAATTTAGCCCAGGACATAAAACTGAGAAGAGCTAAGATAGGGTCTCACTTGAAAGATATTAAGGAAGATTGTGCTAGAGAGAAACTCATAGATTTGCTAAGTGAATACCAAGACATAGTCGCTATGGAGGGCGATACACTAGGTAACACAGGTGAAATAACGCATAGAATAGACATTCCACAAAACACAAAGCCAATCTACATACCAGCCTATAGAGTAGCCCATTCCCAGAAGGAGATCATTGAAAGAGAAGTACAAAAAATGGATAGGCAAGAATAATAGAACCATCAAAATCTCCATGGTCTTTCCCACTTTTGCTAGTTCCAAAAAGGATAAAACCTACAGAGTAGTGGTAGATTTCAGAAGGTTAAACAAGATAACTGAAAATGATCCTTATCCAATGCCGTCTATGAGATCTTATCACAACGATCGGATCCAAGAAATACTTTACCAAAATAGATTTATTGCAAGGATTTTTACAAATTCCTTTGGACGAGGAAAGTAAACCATTAACTGCCTTTAGTACAAGCAACGGTAGATATCAATACGTGAGAATGCCTTTTGGTCTGAAGTCAAGCCCAGTAACCTTTGTGAGATTAATGGATAAGATTTTAGGTGATTTATTAGGCAAGGATGTACATTGCTATATAGACGATTTGATAATAGCAACAGATACAATTGAAGAACACATAAAACTGGTAAGAGAAGTACTAAAGAGACTAAGGAAGGCGAATCTTAAATTGAAGTTAAGGAAGTGCAATTTCCTAAGAAGGAAAATAGACTACCTGGGACACACACTAAGTGAAAAGGGTGTGGAAGTAAACGACTTAAAGATTAAGTCAATCAAAGAGTATCCTACACCTCAATGTAAGAAGGATGTGAAGTCATTTCTGGGATTAGCAGGTTTTTACCGCAAGTACATAAAGATTTTTGCAACAATATCCGCTCCGCTGACGGAGTTATTAAAGGAACACGTGTCATTCGTATGGAAAACAAGGCAACAGAAGCATTTGATGAACTAAAGGAAAGGTTAACTCATTCTCCCGTACTTAGTTTCCCAGATTTCAGTAAAGAATTCTTTTTAGCTACAGATGCAAGTCGCACTGGTATAGGAGCATGCTTAATGCAAAGACATGATAACAAATATAATGCTATAGCATATTACAGTAGAAAGCTAAAGCCCACAGAAGTAAACTACTCAGTAACAGACCTAGAGTCTTTAGCCATAATAGATGCTTTAAAACACTTCAGGTATATCATATTCGGATACAAGATAACTGTATTCACTGATCATTCCGCCGCAGTAGAAATGCTTAAGAATCCGAATTTTTCCGGACGTAGAGCTCGTTGGTTCATGACAGCCCAAGACTATGACATAGAGTTGAAATATGTTCCAGGAAGGCCAATAAAGTGGCAGACGCCTTATCAAGGCATAGTAACCAAAAAGGATAGTATAAACATGATAGGTCACGAAGCAGAACAGGCCGAATTCATAAGCAATGTATTTACCATGAATTACACAGAAGAACTTTCAGACAAAATTTCATAAGTGAACAAAAAAAGTGATGAAGATTTAAAGGAGATCTTCGATTTTGTAGAAAATAAAAAAGAGAATTTAGTCAAAAGGAACGAGCAGAACTAAGTAACAGAATTGGATGCCCCATAGACGCGGTAAACGTCATAGACGACGTACTAGTTTGGATGTGTCACGAGTGTGACCCGTTTGATCAATTACTAGGAGTACTCCATAAAAGAATAGTACCAAGGAGCCTAAGAAATAAAGTCATTGAGTTAATGCATGACGATGACATGAGAGCTCACCCAGGAAGGGATGAGACAGTTAGACTAGTTAAAAGATCTTTTCATTGGAAAGGAATTTACAAGGATGTTAGTAATTACGTGAAGAGCTGCAATACTTGCAACAGTTACAAGGGAAGAACAGATAAGGAAGTGCCTCTAGGGAAATATCCCATTCCGCAGACTCCATTTGAAAGAGTAGCCATAGATCTAATCACTAATCTTCACACCACGAGTAAGGGAATAGAAATATATTAGTGTGTATTGACGCACTCACTAGATATACAGAGTTAATACCATTAACTAGTAAAGGAGCTAAAGAGTGTGCAATCGCTCTTTTTGATAAGATATTTTGTAGGTATTCTGCCCCACAGCTCATTATATCTGATAATGGCACCGAGTTCAATAACTCATTAGTTCAAGAAATTTGTGATGCATTCAAGGTAGAAAAGGTAACGATACAACCGTATCATCCAGCTAGTAATGGCTTAGCAGAAAGAAATAACAGAAAGGTTCTAGATGCATTAAGGCATACAGTAGGACAGGATCCTGATTGGGACGTCAATTTACCTTTAGTCCAATTATCACTAAACGCTAAGTATCATACAAGTACTCAAGCAACACCCATAAAAGCTTTAATGGGATATGAACCAAGATTACCATATGCGTGGCTAAATCAGCCACTACAGCCTAATTACTCTGAAGACATTATGAAAATAAGAATTGGGAATTTCAAGGTAATTCATAAGCAATTACACAAGAATTTAGAGGAAGCTCAGAAGAATATGATAGACAGGTATCAAGAAGGATTAAGGCCAGTAGATTACAAGATAGGCGATGAAGTTTACCTCAAGAAGGAAGGAAGAAGTAGAATTAATTACAAGTTAGCCACTAAATTCACAGGGCCATACAAGGTCATAGATGTGCAAGAGACTAAGGTGAAAGTGAAAAAGGTGAATGAAGTAATACCTTCCACATATGCTGAATCATTAGAAGAAGAAGGATTTTGGATAAATAAAGATAAAGTCAAGAGAACAAAAGAAGTTAAAGAGGCAGAACTGACTGAAGAATTAGAAGAAGCTACTTCAGAAGAAAATACTAGATATAACCTAAGAAATAGAAGAGTCACATTTCAGTAATAATGATAAGAACAAACCCGTCAATTCATCCTATTATTCCCGGTATTTGATTTCTTTGTTGCTGAGTTTGCCTTTATTGGTTGACTTAGTAATGAAACTATTTTTTTTATAATGTTGCAATGCTTACTTTAATTAGTCGGTCTTGTAACAAAAGAATTTGGGGTTAAGGCGCCGTAACTTCGAATTTACTTTTCTTTAACTGAGGGGAATTACTTAGGAAGCAAGAAAGTAAAGTAAAATTTCTGAAATGTAACGTATTAAAGTCAGAAGGGTTAACAGTCATCTTTAGGGATTTGCAACCCACTGTCTCTAATAGAAGAATAAGGTAGAAGTTTAAGACAGGTTTTTAAATGATTTCAACGAGAATCTTGTTTTCTAATCACGAATATTTTATTTGTATCAGCGTACTAATCATAGAAGTAAAAGGTAAAGAAATGAGAAATACAGTTTGTAAGACTTGTGAGTACTTTAAGGATACCTCATCCAGGAGAAATCTTGGCATAACCCATAACATGTCAACACTGAAAGGAGTGCATGAACTATACTAACACTAGAAGTAGAAATAGTAATTACTTATTTTCCCATAGAACTAACATGTTTACGATCTTCATTTCTTAGGGATACTTAAATAGCGAAAGCTTACCGATTTGTTTTGCCAGTCACAAAATATTCATAAGTACTACTTTGTTTTCCGACCCAAGTTGCCAGTCATACTTTTGAGTTAGTCATTAAAATGTAGAAGTTTCCCGTATGCAAAGAAAGTCTATACTTGCATTGATAAAGTCAAGCAACAAGTACACAAGTAAGTTACACATGTTAGTTACACAATGTTTGAATACACCCAAGATACAAGTAAGGACATTATCATTCATTTGTAGCAGCGAGCCCAACAAGAAATCCATGAAGAACGGCCAAGAAATGAAGATTGCCGCCTTATGATTGTACAGATTGATTACTTTTAAGAATTTAAAATCCACCTGTTAGGCAGCTAGGTATGAGGGCTGAGTAAATCCAAATGTAACTTGGATAGATAATTGCTAATGTTTTTTTGCTCTTTTATATCATTTACGATCGTTTAATACTTAAAGCCAGATACATAGAAGGAATTTGTCATACAAAACGTGCATATTGTTAGGAGCCCTCATAGTCCATACTGTTTTGTTTATTTAGAAAACTGTCAGGAGCCAGTTAGGTAGCATGGCCGAGACTGTATCGAGTGAATAGAGAAAAATGTATTTTTTCGAAGTAGAAATATCCTATTTCCATTTGGGTCGGTATGAAGGACCATAACGCAATAAATTTCCCAGTCTGTCAAAACAAGTCTCCAACCATATCGTCAAGAACACACCGGCACTAACGAGGCGCTAAGAGAAATTGCATCTGGCCGTGCCTTCGGAATCCACGAGGGTCCTGCGAAGGAACCTTATGGTTAGTAAGAGTGTGGGAAAAACCTCAACCCCCCTTGACTTCGAGGATAGCCCAAGGAAATAAGCCACGCCCACAGGTCAAGCCTAGATGTTTTGGCCAATCAAATGCCATCAGTGCCACAGACCTAGGCACATCCTACAAGGAGCAAATACCCAATAATCAACAGGAATTCCTTAAAACACACCTCCAAAAAGTTGGAATGAAGCAAGTGGAGGAGGTGCCTCAGAAAAGCAGTACCTGCCCAGAATATGACGTCATGGTTGACACAAGGGAAAATGGGAGATATAAGGACAGGCATACAGGAAAGGAGACAGAAAAAGGTGGGAGAGAAAAGAGAGACAGAGAGGAAAAGTCGGAGAGAAAAGAGAGAGACAGAGAGAAAGCCAAGAGTGGGAAGATAGAGAGAGAGAACTATTCCGAAGTGTGAGAAGCAGAAAAGACAGAAAGAGAAGTGTGTTAGTGAAGAAAGACTCTCTCAAACAATAGTCCTCGTAATCTAATTCGTTAAGTCTCTCGAAACCATTATTTCAAAGTCTCAAAACCATTATCTTAAAGTCTCGAGCCATTAAGAAACAGTTAAGAACTATAGGTGGAACTGTAAGACAAAAATCACAAATAAAGAAGAAACGGGAACAATTAATCATTTTCCCTTTAACCTCAGTAATTTACAATTTAATAACTGTTTTAAAGAGCCACTTGTTCCTACTTACAATAATTACCACACACGCCCTACGCCGGACGCTTACCTTAGTGTTGGGCCCTTTGAAGGAAAGAGCAGGGTCCGACAACATATATATATATATATGTATATATATATATATATATATATATATATATATATATATATATATATATATATATATATATATATATATATATATTGGCCACATTCACCAGTTACAAACGCCTACATGCTATCATCACATCTCTATTTTCATAATTTGGGTACACTTCCCGATGGAAAGCTGAAAATCGGATTTTAGTAAGTATTAGCTTCAGTAAATTCCTGTCATCCTTAGCTGTTAAAAGAGTACTTAAAACTGATAGGTAGCAACGATTTTAAGTCATTGTCTTCAACAGAATACACACATACACACACACAGACATAGACACACACACACACACACACACATATATATATATATATATATATATATATATATATATATATATATATATATATATATATATATATATATATATATATATATATATATATATATATATACATATACACACACACTTAGTGTCTGTGTGTGTGTTTGTGTGTGAGTGTATGCATGTATAAAAAAAAGCGAGTGTAAGTTTGTATATGCATATTTGATATAATAATTTCAATAAAAAGAGCTTCCCCTGCGATGAAGAGGAGATTCAGCGTGCCCTTATTGTGAATGGCCATTGATAATGAACTTAGAGGGATATATTTTCTAATGCTGATACGGAGGAAATCTCATTTGGTACACTCTACTCTTTTGCATGATGCAATGAGGCGAGGAATCCAATTGGACACCAGCTGGCTCCCTCCCCTTCTCTGTTACAAAATATGGAGAGTGAAAAGGAAGCTCTGAAAATATGTCTGCTTCATAAACGTTGCTCTCTGAAAAACTTTGGATTTTTGCATGTTCCTTCATTTCATTTTAATCAGTGATCGAATGAGAAAAGGTTGTGTTTTGATATTCGATTCTATCTGTGCAGGATAGCATGTTGATGGAACAGTTCATCTTGAATTTGCATGCTTGTTGATATTCATATTTATAATTTTACGTTAATATTTGAAGTCAGACGGCTTTATCATCTACATTATGGCATATTATAGACTTTTGTATATCAGATTCCACCAGACAGGATATAAAAAAAAATAGAGAATGTGTTATTAATTTCTCTTTTAATTTTTATTTTCTCTTAGAGGAGCGTTGTGCATATGTAATGGAATTCTTGTTTCTTGAATATGCTTCATAAATCAAGTATTATGCCTCAAGGATATATTCGTGTTTATATCTGTCTGCAGACGAACAGCCGATATAATTTTTTGGAACCTTTGAAAGGATTAAATCTAATCTTTTTGATCTCTGCATGTATTCTCATTATAAAGAAAAACATAATGGTAGAGTAGATTGAGAAATAGACAGGAAATTGAGAAACTGAACATTTTTAAGTAGTTGATATCCATCAGCATATTTTTTCAATATTATGTTAGCTATGTACGGGAAGAACGTTTTAGTCAAGGTCGTACTTACAGGTCAAATGTTGAATTTTTAAGTTTATAAGATAGATACTTTATATTTCGCATAACGTTCCACGTACGAAGCTGGTGTGAAAAGTGAGATGAATGTGAATTGCATGACCATCAATTTTTATTATATAGGATAGTGACCGTAGGCATAAAAATGCCAAGGTCACTCTAAAAGGTCAAAGGTCAAACAGGCATTCACTGCAGCTAAAGGGAACTAGGTTTCACAAATACTTTTTGTCTTCTTTTGTGGTTGACAGTGTCTCTCTCTCTTACTCAAACTCTCCAGGCGCATTGCTTCCCTTGGATCGGTTTTACTGAATCTGTTTCCTTTTCAGTTATGAATTTATATCTCCTATACACCCACTACTTTATCTTAGGGATAGCTCACACCTCAAGGGAACTATAATAGTAAGTGCATCTGCTTCAGCCAATATTCGAATCTGGGCCTGTGATTTGAAAACAATGATAAACAGTCGACTTTGATCACTCGTCTATCAAGTTGCTTTACTGCTCACATAACTCATTTCCCTCTCAGTCGCTTTTGACTTTAACATCACCAATCTTTAGAAATTGGTTCCCATTCCATTTTGAGGTTATTTAATTCTACCGAGAGACACTCGCATGCTAACTCTAGGTAAGGTAGAAGGTAAGGTTGTTGGATTAGTTCTTCTAATGTAAATTCTATGTTTATCTGTGTATCAAATAATTATCTTACTGTCACAAGAAATTTTGATAATTTGAAGCTAAGTAAACTCCGCTAAGCTTTGCAGGTTTTGTTCTGAGAATCAAAAAGAAACGTATAAAGTTGTCACATCAATTGTCTGGATATCTTAATCTATCCTGTTTGTGCTTTTGAACTGCAGTATCTATTTCTCATGCGCGCCCACTCCCACAAATACACAACATGTAAACACACGTCTCTCATTTTTGAGCTATTGCTTGGTGTAAGGATATAAGATTCAGGGTTATTTTACCACCGCAATTCTCATTTATACCACTTACTCCAGTAGAGATGGAACATTTACGGAAAAAAAAAACAATAAACCTCTTTATATTTGTGTATAGCTGTCATAGCAAGGAGGAGCATACTAGTATTTTAGAGAATGTTTCTAAGCAAAAATACTGATAACATAATGTTTTTTGCATACTTTATCGAATTAGTATTTTACAACACTAGCAAACTGATGCAGTTCCTGTTTGGTAACCATGAAAAATGGGCATTCTATCTTTCATCCCTTCTATCTCCTTAAAGTTATTTTATTTCCTAAATATTTTCGTAGCTAGTTTTTGTCAAAGTGTATTGTTTCATTCGCTTCCCAATTTATAGTATTTACAGTTTTCAGCATGAGAAAGGATTTTGCTTATCCAAGAGAACATACAGGTAGGAGAATGAAATTCAAATCACTCCACCTTCTTGCATAATCCCTTTTTTTGTCTCAGCAACCACAGCGTTATCCAATTTAACTTCCCCCCCAAAAAAGTCTGCGTCAAAATAAATTCCTTGCTCTCAGAAATACTGGATCACTAAACCGTTCAGGCTTTTTCCCTTTCTTCCGCACTGATAGATCTATAGGTTGCTCTCCCTGTGAAAAAGGCCTCGCTCTTCTCACTCATTTCTATGCTAATTCGTCTCATTGTGATTCCAGTGATCCCAAGCCTGCTCTTCGCCAACTCTGATGGTTTGCCTCCCATATATTCCCTTCTCACAAAGTCCGTAGCGGCTCTCGTAGCCTTGAATACTACAAATATTCTAACATGCATTGTATTCCAGACTGACCTTCTTTGAGAAATTTGCAAAGTGTATCTTCATTTAGATTAGAATGGAGCATTAGTGCTGTACATTCCAGGTAAATACAACAACTCACATCCTTGGAATGACTAACATTTTGCTTTAACATGCCATGTTATTTCACTTTTCCCTTTCTGAAGCCATTTGAATCCATTCTCCTATTCTAGGTCACCGATACAAATATGAAAGGGCAATATCTATTTTTATCCTATTTTCTCGTCTTATAATCTTTCGTTATCTATGTAAGGCTTCAAAGAGTCATTTGTATCCACCACTGACATCTAAAGTGCATTCAGCTTTCTAATAACATAACCTCACGCTAATGACTGTCTGGATCAGGGGTGAGCAACACACTGGCGCTCTTGCTAAGAATGTTACACTAATGACCTTTTTCCGGCACACGAAACGTCCCTAGGCTCACCTTAGAAACAAGTAAAAAACGCGCCCAAGTCTCTTCGGCGCAATCGAGTTTTCTGTACAGCATATAATCAAGGACACCGAATATAGATCTATCTTTCGGTGGTCAATGTATAATGCTATATGAGCTGCGGCCCATGAAACTTTAATCACAGCCCGGTGGTGGCCTATTCTATATAGCTGCCAGAAGCACGATTATGGCTAACTTTACCCTAAATAAAAATTACTGAGGCTATAGGGCTGTAATTTGGTATGTTTGATGACTGGAGGGTGCACGATTAACATACTAATTTGCAGCCCTCTTTTAAGATCTGGGGAGGACAAGAAAAGTGCTGACAGAAAAAAGTGCGGACAGAATAAAGTGCGGAGGGACAGACAAAGCCGGCACAATAGTTTTCTTTTACTGAACACTAAAAAAGGACTAAACAGATATATCTCCAGATTTTTTCCATATGGCGACTGCATACTGCTTTGGCAATGACAAAGGGGGGGTGTAGGGGGGGGAGGGGGTAAGGGAGAGTCGCTGTTTTCCCGCTCAGTTGCAACATCGTCATCTTCCACTAGATGATGGAACAGACTGCAAGTGTTGTTCAAAGTCTTTCCAAATCATTTGCAAAGGTCAGATAATTAAAAATGAATGAAAAATTCATCCAGTACAAAACTGGGTCAACGAAACTTGGTGATGTTTTTATGAATAGATTCAGACGACTTTGAAATGCAGTTCATTAAATTTCAAAGTAGATCAGTTTGGATGCAGAAATTTGTTTACCTTGGAATGTACTTGGAAACTTAAAAAATATTGACTATAGACGGCAGTAACATAGAGAACTTAAGAAAAAAGGTGTTAAAAACTTGAAATACTGTCCCAGAAATAGCATTACTATCTATTTTTTTTATCAATCTGATGTTACGAATCTTTGACCTCAGTGATCAACTTTAAGTCTCGTAATAGGGGTAGTGTTAGGGATGAAACTAATAGCGCATACATATCTTAAGGTACAATATATACACTTGATGTTAATTATTATTCTTCAACCATTCAGCAGCAGTTTCGCTGATGGCAAATAAACAAGGGTGCAAACTTCTCCTGTCTTTGGTTTTTAGTTGATGTTTTCTGCTGAAAGCGGTGAAGATTCACCCTTGCTTGATGTCACATCTTGTTTTGTAAGTAAAACAACTGTATATATCCTCTGCAGTTTTTATGCATCACTCATAAGGTGTTTAAATCAGTAAATTTAATTTTATATAATTTTTTCGTTTTTAGCTAATAAAACGACTATGTAATAGGGCATTGTACTTTACTGGACTGAAGTGAAAAAAACCTAATGGTTAGTTTGTCCGATAAAAAAAATCTGAATTACTGTTTACCCTTTTGCTGATACTAAAAATAGAATAGTCTTTAAATTTAGTCCATTTATATGGCGACAAGAGTTAGACTTGAAAGACACCAAATAAATTATATGTTCTCTAAAGAATTCGATTGATGCAATTTTTTTTTTTAACCAAAGATTTGGTCGATCTAGGCACGCACACCCCTGGTGTGATGCAACTTTACAGATTTGGACTCAATAGTAGTCAACGTGACCACACAAGATTTTCTATGGTATTATCACAAATTGTAGATAACTTGTATTGGTTGAGAAAAAAACTTCATTTGAAAGAGACGTCATGTAGACAGGGGAATATTCGTAAACCAAAACGATTATTTGAAACTAAAATAATATTCAATACGACACAAAATCAGCGTAATTATAATATATAATTATTTTACTTTAATATTAATGTAAAACACGACAAGCCCGATGATGATGCAATAATTATTAGACATGTAAAAATATTGTACTGTAGAAGATTTGACAGTTTTCATTAATATACATTTACAAAAGCTGTATCGAAATACACGTCGCCTGTAATACATTACAATTTACAACTGTAATAAAAATGCATCTAAGAAGCAAACGAGTGGTATGAATACTCAGAATGACGATATACTACTGCAGTACATATGGATTTACATAGAGTGATAAGTACCACTGCCTTGCACTTAAATATACCTTGTTTAGCTAACGTTAACGATTGATTCAACCAAGCGAATCTACTCGCTCAACAAACGATGATTACCAGTGACCCAAAATCTAAGGCTGAGATTCGTCAGAAAGGGACAGTAAGTAACTAAATATCATATGCTTTAAGTACTGAGTCCCTTTACCTTCAGTTTTGATATTTCTACTTCTCAGTCGCTATTCTCTGGCTAATGCAGGAAGTGAACCTATGCAACATTTGACAGCGAAGAATTTGAACGCCCAGTGAATGGCAGAGTACTCCTCATCCCTTCCTTTCGCTAGAAATAAAACGTGGGTCACTCCCAAATTAAAGGGAGTATCATCATACGTCATTCATCATACTTGGTGTAATATAAGTAAAAACATAAACCTATCAGCTCGGTGTAAAGGAAGAGAAAATGGAAAGCCCGTCAGATATTTTTGTCAGTGAAACGTTAATCATGAAAAAACGTCAGGTGAAGATAAAGATGACACAAATTGTTATATATATATATATATATATATATATATATATATATATATATATATATATATATATATATATATATATATATATATATATATATATATATATATATATATATATATATATAATCATGAAGCTACAAATGTCGCTTAATATCGAAATTCACGCTACCTCGGTATATCTCCGTTGGAGAATTGTCGCCGAAGGGGAATTTATATAAGTGATAAATGAATTGGAATCGTGGGGACACGAACCCGCGACGAAAGCCTATTCAGCGACTCCAGTTGACGTAAACCATTGAGCCATCAAGAGGGTATAAGTCTTTTGCCGAGATGTCGTACTGCTTTTACCCGTCGTGAGCGGGGAAAGTGTACTAGCCTCGACAATGACCCACCTCCGCCATGACAGTTCATTGGTACGTTTGGAACACGCAGCTCTTGTTATGAAATTTTTATCACACCGTGATTTTTATACAATCATGAAGCTACAAATGTCGCTTAATATCGAAATTCACGCTACCTCGGTATATCTCCGTTGGAGAATTGTCGCCGAAGGGGAATTTATATAAGTGATAAATGAATTGGAATCGTGGGGACACGAACCCGCGACGAAAGCCTATTCAGCATGGCCAGTTCTAAAAATTTTTTAAGCAATGTTCGGTCAAAATTATTAAAACTGGAGTTAGGGTCATGGAACAAATGATTGAAGATAATTTCAATGGTTTCTGTAACTGGAACAATGGTAAAGAGAGATTCAATGTCAAGGCTAGCCATAAATAAATCTGTTCCAGTTGTAGAAACCATTGAAATTATCTTAAATCATTTGGCCCTAACTCCAGTTTTAATAATTTTGACCGTACATTGTTTAAACAATTTCTAGAACTAGCCATGCTGGACACCGCCGTTGTTTTTAATGGTACTCTGTATAAGCAGGTGGAGGGGGTTGCAATGGGGTCGCCTCTGGGACCCACTTTGGCGAATATATTCATGGCCTCCCTGGAGGAGGGCATCATGGATAACTGTCCCCTGAGCTGCCTTCCTTTATTTTACCGGAGGTATGTAGACGACACGTTTGCTCTGTTCCGACACGAGCACGACGCAGAACTGTTTTTAGATTTTGTTAACAGCCAGCATCCTAACATTAAGTTTACTCTGGAGAGGGAGACGAATAATAAGCTCCCTTTCCTCGATGTCCTTGTCTCCAGAGACAACAATGGTTTCTATGCAGGTGTATTTCAAAAAAAGCACTTTAGCAGGGTTAGGTATGAATTTCTATAGTTCTTGTTTTTTCATCTTCAAAATGAATACTATTTCAACTTTATTACATAGAGCTTTTACTCATTCCTCAACCTGGGCCATGTTTCACGTTGAAATTACATTCTTAACTACTTATTTCAGGAATAACTGTTTTCCTACGAGGCTAGTCTCTAGAGGGCTCTATAAAATGTTGAATGCCAGAATGAATCCAACTCCTTCCATCGCAACAGTACCGAAAATGAAAATGTATGCAAATTTTCCCTAGCTAAAAGACAACAACTTTAGGAAGAAATTTCTTGCCATATTTCAAAGAACGTTCACAGCTGTAGGCCTGAAACTGATACCCAAGAATCCACGCACTATCGGATCGATATTAAAATTGAAGGATCGTGGGATTTACGTCGGATGCACGAGGGGGTTACTACGGATTCGCATAGATTCCATAAAGGTATAAGCTACAGAACTGGATGTAAACTGCCTAATCAAGACGACTCAAATAAAAGAAATCATGTAAAAATTTGCAAAACTTATATTAATTATAAAGATTTTTCTATAATAGGACAAGCCCAAAATGAAAATGACCTCAATGTATTAGAATCTATTATCATAAAGAAGACGGTCCCAACACTAAATACTCACACAACCTCTGTTCAGTTGTTCATTGCTTAACCTTTTGTTTATGGTTTTCTTCTCTCGTCCTTTCTTACTCTTCCTCTTACTCTTCCTGAGAAAACTTTTGTTTTAGTCTTGTTACTACTACGGTTTAGGTATGTCCTGTGTCTATTCCCCCCGTTTTTATTTGTATTTTAATTTATATGTATATATCGATGTTTTAATGTGATTTTTGTAAGAAGTTTTTTAATCACTGCAGCCTTGAAAAAGCGACTATAGCAATTGTCGTGAAACGTCGGCATGATAAACGAATTATAACAATGGTGCCATTTCCCTTCGCCTTCGAGATTATATATATATATATATATATATATATATATATATATATATATATATATATATATATATATATATATATATATATATATATATATATATATATATATATATATATATAATCATGAAGCTACAAATGTCGCTTAATATCGAAATTCACGCTACCTCAGTATATCTCCGTTGGAGAATTGTCGCCGAAGGGGAATTTATATAAGTGATAAATGAATTGGAATCGTGGGGACACGAACCCGCGACGAAAGCCTATTCAGCGACTCCAGTTGACGTAAACCATTGAGCCATCATGGCGGAGGTGGGTCATTGTCGAGGCTAGTACACTTTCCCCGCTCACGACGGGTAAAAACAGTACGACATCTCGGCAAGAGACTTATACCTCTTTGATGGCTCAATGGTTTACGTCAACTGGAGTCGCTGAATAGGCTGTCGCGGGTTCGTGTCCCCACGATTCCAATTCATTTATCACTTATATAAATTCCCCTTCGGCGACAATTCTCCAACGGAGATATACTGAGGTAGCGTGAATTTCGATATTAAGCGACATTTGTAACTTCATGATTGTATATAAATCACGGTGTGATAAAAATTTCATATATATATATATATATATATATATATATATATATATATATATATATATATATATATATATATATATATATATATATATATGAGTGTGTGTGTATGTGCGTGTATGTGTATGTATGTATGTATGTATGCATATATATATATATATATATATATATATATATATATATATATATATATATATATATATATATATATATATATATATATATATATATATATATATATATATATATATATTATATAATCATGAAGCCAAATGAGATTTGAAGGCCACTGCTATCTTAGCACCATCCTGTGGGCGGATCTGTAGTCTCAAAAGGTTGTGTATGTTCATCAGTACTGTTTCTGTAGTATATATATTTGTGACTTCTAATACTATGTATCAGTCCTTCGTCAGTGGCTAGGAAATAAAGTCGAAACAGGTCAGGACCTACACCCGTCTCTTATTTTTTTTCAGCTGCAGTAATGTGTGTGTGTGTGTGTGTGTATATATATATATATATATATATATATATATATATATATATATATATATATATATATATATATATATATATATATATATATATATATATATATATATATATATATTATACATACAGAAACATTAGAAGAATACTACAGGGTACTCCATATTAATGATCAAATCCACACTATCATAATATTCAGGAAATACGGGCCTTTTTTTTCCTTGAACGAATTTCAATTTTTAGTCCATGTATCAAGCGAGAGTTTATTTTACAGTCTCTGCAAATTGGATGACTAAAAAAAAAAACCAGATTGAGTAATCTTGGCTCATATCACTTGGAACCATCTGTAGTTAGTCTTATGTTGACTCCATTTACTTAAATAAAAAAGAAAAAGCTTTGCTACCCTATATTGCTCATATATCTGTACCTAACCAAGAGCTCCAAACCATAGTTAACTGTAAGATTAAATGGTGCTTCAAGGTATCACTTCTCACTACCATTTAATAAAAAAAAAAAAACATCCAAAATTTGCGTTGCAGTACATACAAATGAAACAACTTGTTAAAAATAGAGTTTGTTGAGAATGATGTAAAAGATAATAAAAAGTTAAATATACCTTAGTTTAACCAGACCACTGAGCTGATTAACAGCTCTCCTAGGGTGGGCCCGAAAGATTAGACTTATTTTACGTGGCTAAGAACCAACTGGTTACCTGGCAAAGGGACCTACAGCTTAGTGTGGAATCCGAACCACATTATACCAAGAAATGAATTTCTATCACCAGAAATAAATTCCTCTAAATCTTCATTGGCCGCCGGAGACTTGAACTCGGGCTTAGCAGAGTGCTATCCGAGACCTCTACCGATTCGTCCAACGAGGAACTAAAAGGTAATAAAGAAAATAATGAATGTTATGCCGGGGAAAATGGAAATTCCTTAGAAAAAATTATTATATGTGTGCATGCACGTCAGGAAACTCCATATAACTGCTTATTATGTCAGGGATAAGGGCAGCGCTGCAGACTTTCAAAACGTCACTGGGGTATAAAGGCGTCAAAACAGAAATACGCAGACGGTAGTTGACTTTCTTTTATTTCCTTTTAAGGGGTATTTTCAAACAATAACAGCTTAGCTATGGATTACTTATTCATAAAAAAATAATTTTATTGAAAGGGAGCAATGCAGAATCATGTTAACATTTGCGTCAATTTTTATTTAATAACTTCTTTTGTTTCATCTTTCCCAAGAGATTGCTCTTCCTGAAACCATTTCCGGTGCTCTGTTGGGAAAACCAGCAAATAGCCTGGCATTTGTTGTTCATATTTACATATATATATATATATATATATATATATATATATATATATATATATATATATATATATATATATATATATATATATATATATATATATATATATATATATATATATATATATATATATATATATATATATATATATATATATATATACAGGGTCGACGTTTCAGATTTTTGAAGCACATAAAATAGATAGATAAATAGACATATAAGTTAGTGTTATGACACATTTGAATTTCGATAGGAATAATGGAAAAAGCCAAAATAAACGTCTTGTAATACTATTTATTCCTGAAAATGTAGGACTAGTGAACTATTTATTGTTTTCATAACGTGACAATTTACTTAACACATCGAAATTTTCTGTTGTAATTTTTTTTATACAAATAAACCAGTTTGGTAAAAAAAGCCCGAAAAGTCATAAAACAGAACACTTTCCTTTTTATAAGTTTTCCTTTAAACAAAAAGCAAGGATATCTTACTCTTTCTCTTAAATCGTCCAAGTTTCAAGAAAGGTGACTCCATGATCCCTGATGGTGACGTCAACAGCAACGGATTTCTAGCGAAGCAGATTCAATCTTAAGTCATAACGTTACTTAGGTTGTGTTTCGGGAGCGACGGAGTAGTATATTTTTCCTTTTTTGTGGTTTGATGACGCATTTGAACAGTTTGTTACTTGAAAAGACGGAACTCTGTACCGGTTGAACTTACGATTGGGGTTTGGTGGTTTGAATGATGGGGTACGTGAATTCGTGACGACTCTTCCAGGCTCTGCAAAGGCTAAGTTTTATTATGGCTGTTAATATTTATATCAGTTTTGAGAATTCCGTGGCATCGGTTCGAGTTTGATGGCCCTTGCCTCAATAGTTCTTTGATCTGGTTACTTACTGCAATGGCTATCTGTAATAGGCCAATTTTTGTTCCTGTTTCTTGAATTAAGCTTTCTCAATTATGATTCAAAACTTTATCAAAAACTAGCTTACATTATATTATTCATGTGTTTCAATATTTGTCATTTTTTCAACTACCGTTTTGCTTTATAGACTTATAATTTGTAAATATCATTTGCTTACTGGAGTTCTTTGACAACAATGGATATGTCTTATCATTTTTCTGTAAGGCTTTACCTATCATGTTTGTTTTTCTACCCTCGGTAATTAAACTCGAGCAGGCCCTGGGTCATTTGTTCTATAAATTTAGTATATTTCAAGAGCAGTTCTGCGAGTCCATGAAGGTTAGTGTACAATCTACGATGTACTTTTGAATCAAAATCCGACGTGACTTGTGTAAAACTTTTTTTTCTTAAATCCTTTTAAGATCTGACCGGTTATAGTTAATTTATTACAGCAAATCCATATACTGCTCTCATGCAAACTTAAAACTTTAAGATTTTAGTGAAATCTTATCCACTTTAGGAAGCAAACTGTTCTTAATCCAGGATAGCTTGTCTGAAGCCACACGGAAATGGACTTCTTCCCTTCTCAGATTTGGCTTAATAAAACCAGGTGAGATATATATCGTTTCTATATCGACAAACCTTACTCTTTTACCTCCACCCCTCCGGGGTCGGTGCCCCCTGTAGGGGTGGGGGTCCCTTCCATGCCCTGTTCCACAGGTCTCATGACCTGTGGGCAGGTGCATGGAATGTTCGAACATCCAACCAACCAATTTTTCCAATCAAGGTGTTAAGTGCATCGATCTAGCCAAGTTTAAAAGTTATCGTACTTTAAGATTCTTTTAAGTTTAAAAGTTTTAAAAAGTAACCTAACAGCTTAAATTCACCACTTAAATTTTTTTTATTAGTTTGCAGTTGTTAATCAAAACCTCTTAGCAAAAATGTAAGTTCTGTACTCAAAACTTCAGGTTACGCCAGCTTCTAAGTATTGCTTTGTTACTCTAAAGATAGTAATTTATAAAATGCAACAGTAGTTTAGTTTTACATTTTGTGTCTAACTTTAAAAGGATGTTTAATTTTTTCTATTCATAAAAAAAAATTTACTTTTTGGTAATGCGTTGTTTAAGCATTAAGATTTAACGTATTTCTTAAGTTTTTTTAGATAATGCAAATTTTTTTGTTTTGACTTTAAAATAAATTATAGCTTCCGTTTGTTCAGTTATGGTAACTCTGTTGCCATTAGTTTAAAGCGTATAGGTTAGTGATACTTATGCCATTAATACAATGAGCAGACCTTTGTTTTCACTTTAATACAATGGACAAGCCAGTGCTTAACTAATACGGCTTTTATACAATCAAACTATAACAATGATAAAAGGTGACACTGTTTCAGCAATGTTTAAGTTAACAAATGACAGAGTCCAAGGAACGGTCAAGTTATGCCATGCATTTACTCGTACTTAACAGCCTGGCAAATTGGCGTTTTGTAGTTTCGGTCGTCAGCTTTGATCTCCTGACCTTTTATACGGTCGTTCGTTTGGTCACTTCACTAGGTAGCAATTTTGTGTACCTCTGGTTCCTTTCCTTGGTTTGCTAGATTTTTTTTTTTCAGAGGCTGTATCGATAAAGTTGTTGGTCAGAAGAGAAAATTGGATCTAAGTTAATGATATCTTTTACTGATTTTATTATTTTTTTTTTTCTTAATTACAACAAGCACTTCTGCCCTGTATTTTTTTTTACAGGATATGTTGACTGGAGCAGTTTACCGGAAAAAAAAAAAATATAACACGTCAAACAATACCCTGGTATTCAAGAACCCTTGTTCGTTGCTTTCCACCACAGTGTTTTTTTTTTTTTTTTTTAAGTGAGGTGGGAATGGAGATTGGCGTTAACGATATTTTTCGCTGTATGCCTTTAGTTGTCCTACACTGATAGTTCACAGGTGTAATTGGTTATGACACTTCAATTAATATTAAATGCACACCGTAAATATGAACGATCTTACCTTCACTAACGAAAACAATTGCAGATTGCTGGAATTTCCCTGCTATGGAATAAGAATTAAGTATATAAGAATTTTTCAAGCGCTTTACCTTCACCAGCAGAATAAATTTTGAACTCTCCAGGGTTTTACAATACTGTGACTCATATAGAGTTGCTTTTTGGCAACCTACAAAATCAAGTGTCAGACCGTTTGTATCATTACTTGGCAATATTTCAAGTAATATTTATGGCATTTCAGTGTTTTAATACCTGAAATTAATACGGTTAAATTTATAACAGGAGTAAAAACCTAACTTCTGATGTAATTTAGATGTTCAATAATCGCGTAGTTTATGGTTAAGGTCAGGATCTGAAATTTTTGTGAAATGTATCAAGGTGTAAACAACTTAATAGCTTATAATTTAATTCATGTATACTGCCCTTTATTGCCTATTGTTTAAATGAAACCAAGATTTTGATTAAAGGTTCGCCAGAAAAAAATCCTGATCTTCTATACAACGGAAATAAAGCATATAAACCTTACCTTGCGACTTTTAACTTTTGGTAGTTACTAAGTATTAAAACACTCACTTTCATTTAGTTGTTCAGATAATGGCAGCAAATATAATCATTTTTAATTAAACATCTACATAGAAAGTATATACAAACATCTACATAAGTACATAAAACTACTTGAAATCAGTTAATGGCAGCAAATATGATCAATTTTATTTAAACATCTACATGAAACTACATAAAAACCCGCATTCTCAAAGTATCGAAATATGGAACACTGGGAAAGCTATTATTTAAAAGCTAACACTGAAAAGAAAGTTCTCCCTTGTGTTCGATGGAAGGAGGAAGTAGTAAAGGTAATTGCTATTTAGAGGGAATGGATGGTATTTGTTTGAAATGAACGAAGAAAAACTGTCTCACGGTTTTTGCCTCAGTATAATATAACCTATTTACACAAGGAACCAATTCAGAGAATTCTTAGAGCAAAATGAGTTTTTTTTTTTTATCAATCATCAATAAAAAATGGGGATGGACCTTTTTTTTTACTTATTTAGGAATTTAAAAAGGTACAACATTCCCGCCCTTAGATCTCTCTCTCTCTCTCTCTCTCTCTCTCTCTCTCTCTCTTCAACTTAATATTCATGTTGAAATTGCCTAATGAGTGATGTAATTTATAGGCGCCAGTGTGGAGTGGATAAGTTTTCCGATGGTCATGATCTTTATTTTTATGCTTGTTCACATACTGTTTCTCTGGAGATTTAACTTTTTAGACAAATTATCAGTCGAACTATTGCTAAAATCTATGGTGTTAATCTTGGGAGAATCTCCAAATTTGATGAATTAAGAAAATGGAAGGTAAATCATAATGACCTCATAAATGGTAACAAAATATCAACAAAGTAGGTGTTTACCAGGCACATTAGAAGCCTTATCAAACTAACCTAAGCGAACGTTGAGTGGCAAGCTCTATATGGCTGGTGGGCTTTAACTGTCCCGGACCACCAACCAAACTGTCCTAGAGAGTTATAGCTCACAGAGGAAAAATTTGTTTACGTACCTTGGTTATTTGTCATATAAAACTATATGACCGACAGACACACAGTTACACTTGACCCAAGGTTTGAAACAGTAGTACGTGAGATTATGATAAAACTTGAAAAGGATAGACATTGAAGAAGATACACTAAAATAGTTTGAGCCTTTCCACTAAAGGTAAATGGGAATTTGCTGAATGACTGTGAAGCTCTAAATATTCTACTAGTTGTTAATTTTGATTCACATCTTACTTTCGAGAAGCAAGAAAGTTTCAGCAAATGCCGCACGAAAGTTAGGTGGTGTTCGTGAGGCCTCATATGTTCATAACAGTGATAAGATCACTGCAACTTGTTTTAGGTCATTTGTCCTGCCTTTGCTAGAATACTGTCCTGCCTTTGCTAGAATACTGTCCTGCCTTTACAAGAATACTGTTCACCGGTGTGTATGTCTGCTTCTGCCGGAGATTTATCTCTTTAAGATATAGTGGCTCGGGGTAGTTGGTTTGTTTCCTAATATTATCAGATGACGAGGACCATCGACGGATGGCCTCTTGTTTTGTCACTTTTTCATAGTTGTACTTTTTAACAGATCTTAAACATTCACGATTGGTCCTTAATCCCCATTTCCTGCCGAGAGCAGCCAGATTCGCTGGACAACAGCAGCAATTTGCAGTAAATGTGCCTCGCCGCCGTACTAATTAGTTCCAGATGTCCTTTGTTCCTCACATTGTTGGATGTGGAACAGCCTCCCAGAGGATGTCGTGTAATTGGTACTTTTGAAGTTCCAGCAGAGATGCAATGCATTACTACGTTAAGACAAGTGAACTTGTATTTTAACTTTTTAATTATATATTTATTTATTAATCTGTTAATTTCTGTTTTTGTAATAACTGATCTCCTCTTTTCGTATTTCCCATTTCCTTCGGTTACTTATTTTGAATGAACACCATATTCTTTGGAAGCTGGAATTTGAAGTCAATCACCATCGTGGGCTTGTTCCATATGAATAGTGTTCATCTGAATAACAGAATAATAAAAAGTTTTAAAACATGAAGCAATAACTAAATCTTCCTTCAAACTTTGGTAAGAGGGGTACACCCCCGTCCATTCGACCAGAATGTTGTCTGCAGACAAAAGCGAGAAATTTCTCCGTTGCCAGGCTCGCTGCCTCTGTTTGCCGAACACACCACCGAAGCTTACTGCATGTAGAATGCTTTGAGCAAAGACACCAGACTTTACCGGAGGTGAGTAATGTATACGAATGCCAGGCATCCGAATATAATAAAGATTGATGGAAACACCCAATGCATTGGTTTTATTAAAAGATTCAAGTACTGCACATGAAAAGCATAAAGTAATTTTTTTATTGCTAAAGTAATTTTATGTAGTACATGAATTAAATTATTCGGGTTATTACAGAGATCGTGAAAACGAGGCTTAAAATATATTTCATTGGAATCAAATGTAACTTGATATCCATGGGAATATATTATAATTTTTCTATTTTAAATATTAGGTATTATATATACATATGTTAAATCCGTATGTATGGTCATTTGTTATATCAAATTATGATGTATACTGTCCTTGATCTTCAAGCATCATCTTATAAATATACGTTTTTTTTTCGTTTTTTTACATCCATGTTCCTTTCTGTTAACTTTTTTGTTGTGATACTTCTCTTACCCGTTATCCTCAGTGGAATGCGACGGGGTAACTGTCCAGTAGAGAGTGGAAGGTCTTGGGGTCCGTTCTTACACAACTTTGGAAGTTTGTTGGTCTTCTCTGCAGTTCTTTTGAAACAGTCGCATAACTTCGTAGAGGTTTCCTTTTCATGAACCAGCTTTTGCACTATACCCCTTTACCCAATGCTCTTCTTTTCTTCCCACTTACGTCTATCAATAAGGCACAGAAGTATGTTTTTGTTGGATTCCTGGTCGTGTTGAGATCCCAGGGAATGAAGAAGCAGACAGAGAAGCAAAGAATGCCTGTACCCAAGGAGAAATTGATGTAAATAGAGTGCCTCACTTAGATATGAAAATCTCTGTTCCCAATTATAAACAAAGTAAGTGGCAGGAGCGATGGTCATCTTCCCTTCTTCCTAATAATAAATTAAAAGCTATTAGACTTCAAATAGGACTTTGGCAATCATCCTATCAAAGCGACAAGTGGTCTGAAGTTATTCTACCAAGGATAAGGATTGGGCACAGCCGAATGACAAGCAGTTTTCTTCTTTATGGTGGTAGTGCTCCATTGTGTGTTCACTGTGATGGCCCTTTGACAGTTGAGCACATTCTGGTTCACTGTACCAGGTATGCTAATGAGAGGCTGATGTACCTTCTAGAAGGTTAAACCACGACTGAAATTTTAGGAGATACCATTAATGTTGGCCCTGTTGTGAGTTTTTTTAAAGGCTTGTGATTTTTATGAAAATATCTTATAATTTTACATAGATATATCTTGATCTTATTTAATTCCACTAAAAATTAAGTTTCTTCGATTTTACCTTTTTTTTCAACAGTGTCCTTTAGAATATCTATTATAAACTCATTATATTTCCATTTTCACTCATTCTCATCATAGCCCTGAGTGACCCTATGGATCTCAGTGCTTGGCTTTATGCCTAAATCACATATTCTATTCCAATAAGTCTCAGAGTGCTAGTCGCTTTCTGTTCTTCTGGCTATGAGCCATGCTGAAATTATCGTACTGTGCTCACCTCCATCCAGACTTTGACTGACCAGCCACGGCCTTGTGGACAACAGACTTTTTTTGTGAACAGATTTGTCTGCCAACGAATTAAGTCTCCCAGACAAAATCTGGTCGTGTGGACGGAGTTTAACACTACCGAATCATCATGGACTACGAAGTTATACGTTAAGTGTAAGATTTTGCTGATGATGCACAATTTTACCTGGTTAAAATCATAACAGGGAGATGATTAAATACATATAGTTTAATGAACAGGAAAATAAGGGAGATAAATAAAAAAATATGTATACCAGTAGGGGCTAAAATTAACATAAATAAAACATGATAATGAAAAATACTAATAATTAACAGGCAAGTGCACGTAGTAAAGACAATGGAACATAGTATTACTAATCGATAGTTATTGAATCATAAAAGTCAAATATTGAACATAGTGAAAACCGGATACTGTCACCTCAGAGAAATTTTTGTATATGGAAATATGCTATAAATGATTCGCGTTCTACTAAATTACTTACGAAAGCAATGAAATGGTCAAAATAACATAACAGTGAAATTTACATATAAATCTCCTTTGGTCACCCACTGAAGCAAGGATTGGATATAAAACGTGTTAACATGCTCTGTGATAAAGAGTATGGAACACAAATGTAAAAGACATGCCTAAATTATATCGGAAGCATAAACACGCAGGAGCAAAGAGAAATTTAGATTAAAAGAATCAAGACTCAATAAAGGTACTGGAAAAGAGAAATGGATACCCGGCACCAAAGTTTCTCAAAGTTGTCGCCAAAAATGTAGATACGGCAGTCATGAAGAAACTAAAGACTCATTTATTCAAGATCAGTTGGCACAGAAAAAAATTTTCACGAAGCTATAAAATGTGACTGGCAAACTAGTAAGGTCGCCAGATGAACCGAATGAAGGACGAAAGTAGGCTATCCAAAAATGAACAAGAATAATGGTTATGATGATGAAGATGGTGGTTGTGAGACCTCACCGGCCTATTTTCCCTAGGTGTAATTTTTTTCTGAAGAGATGGATGAAAGGGGCATTTTAGATCAGGAGGGGGAATATTATCTAAGGCTAAAACATCCTCATTGCCTGAAAAAGTTACAAATATAGGGTGTCTGATTGCAGAAACATGTGGAATTCTTCAGACCAGTTGTTTTAAATCTCTCTGTGGCCCCGTTGCCCTAATCAGTGAATTAGGTACTTCGGAACTGGACGATTTTTATGTGTTAAAAATAGGTTAGGGAAAGGCGCGAAGAAAGTAACTTTGCAAAGAAGCAATAAGCTAAAACTCTCTGAAGTCACTCTCTCGACGTGGAAAAGGCGAATGAATGTGTGTGCATATATATATATATATATATATATATATATATATATATATATATATATATATATATATATATATATATATATATATATATATATATATATACACGCATATGCACGCTTGCTCCTTTTCACGTAGTTCTAGAGTGCATTAAACTTCTTTTCTTAAAAGGCATAACATGGTTGAACGAGTAAAGCATAAATCCTTCTGCCAGCTGGGTAATTGATGTGCGGCTTTATATAAGTTTTTGAATGAATAATGAAATGTTTTATTTTTATGATCTCCGATCTTTTTTATGCTTCAGATTTGTCGATGTATATCAATTCCAGAACTATTTTTATATATCAATATTTATGTTCTGCAACAAGGTAATTGATAATTACGTTCTTTTATGATAACACGTTAGCAGAGAATGTTTTGAGCTGATATGTTATCCTATCAATATATCTTATCACTTTATTGCTCTCTCTCTCTCTCTCTCTCTCTCTCTCTCTCTCTCTCTCTCTCTCTCTCTCTCTCTCTCCCTTGCCACACAAGAGAGAAATGAGCTATTATAATCCGTTGGAAGTGGTATTGAAGTAATTATGCCTTCTCAAGACTGCCTAATTGATGGATTATTAATAATATTTTAAACACTCGCGTTCCCGGCTGAATAATTCATTGTTTACTTGAGCAACGAACGTTGTGTTTGGCTTTATAGTTAAAATTTTTTTAAGACTTCATTTTGATATAATTGTTTCTCTCGAAGTGTATGTAATTAAATGACACGTTTTATCGAAACGTATTACCTCACTATTTAATTTCATTGTAAATGTAATTTTTCTATCTCTATCTTTCTTTGTCATAAAACATAAAATGAAGAGATAAGAACATAATACGATTTAAGATATCACCAAATAAACATAACTTCACTGTATATATTTATATTCATACTACTTGTGTTCGTCTTCAGTAAGACGGAATACTGTACGTCTTCGAAAGCTTGTACTGTGGAAATGAAAGAATCTGAAATGTACACCATTCCGTCTTTTGAAAGCCTAACTCACACACACAAACACACTGTAGGGGATCTTTTAAACTCCACTGAACAACCGTTCTGTTTCTGTACCCTCTACATTCAGTGTGCATATCTTGAATAATTTGCTGATTAATATTACAAGCACTTTAAGTGAATACTCTAAGAGTTCCTCAGGATATATTTCTTTTATAATTTTTTATTTCATGCTGGACGTTACCTCAGCTCTTCGAAATTGCAGAAAACTTGTTAACGACGGGCAAAATTTTGTATGAATATTCGATAAATATTCGCTAAAACTCTTGTAGACTTTCACACACATAAAGCCAAGTTAAAGGGTGAGCTCAATGCATTTGAGATTCGTTTTGGATTTTTGACCTTCAGAAATATATTCACCTTATAAACACATTCTATTATGATAGCTCTTATGTTACTTATATATATATATATATATATATATATATATATATATATATATATATATATATATATATATATATATATATATATATATATATATATATATATATATATATATATATATATATATATATATATATATATATATATATATATACATACATACACACACACACACACACACATAAAATATATATATATATATATATATATATATATATATATATATATATATATATATATATATATATATATATATATATATATATATATATATATATATATATATATATATAAATATATATATATAAATATATATATATATATATATATATATATATATATATATATATATATATATATATATATATATATATATATATATATATATATATATATATATATAAAGATACATACATAATAACAGTTAATAAATATATATAGCAACAAATTTCACGGTCTTCTCTCTCACTTTCATGATATACTATTCATAGCAAACCTTGAATCCCATGGGATATAAATGAAAAAGTCCTTCCCTTCTGTGCTGGGATTTAAAACCACTCCATTTGTAAAAGAGAGGTCACTACATAGACTACTGGGCTAAGAAAAGATTTGATTGTTATTTGAAAACCAGAGGCTGATGCGAATATTGTTATTATTAATTGCTATAATCAGTTTTTCAAAGCTTTTATAAAAGCATTTAACCATAATGTAATAAGTTCTGCTTCCGCTGAGCACAAGTTGTCAGTTCATCTGCGATAACTTTTTCTGTTACACTGCTATACTAAAGGAGAGCTTATATTCAGGGAACACTTGATTAAGCAATACATATCTTTATTTATTTTGCACGACTGTTCTGATGGTAGTTGGCGCCGACCTTTCGACCTTTATGCATATTGCAGTTGTTGAGTGGGACATCACTGTTCATTAATCCTATATTTATTGATAAGAAAGTAGGACAGTTATATAATACTGCATATACATAGTTATTGATTAGTCTGTGAATAACAAAACTCTGTACGTATACATGCTTGTATTTTAAAATATTTTAGCAATAATTACCCAGACAAACAAACAGTAAATTCCTTATTAAAGCGAACAATAATTCCAGAAAAAATATAAATTGTTTTGGACAATCTGTTTAATTGTTATTGTAAGTAAACAATTAAAAATCGTTATAAAGGAGGAATGGCATTCCCGTTATTCGGAGTTTTGAAGACAAGAATAATTCTAATGTGATTACGAATAAAAAAAAAATAAAAATACAAATGTTCATTTGTTAAACAGTGATCCTTGAGTAACCGAACCATATTAATAAGTAGTTTGTAGCCATGTCGGTATACGCGTGTTTTCATTAAATATACACATATGCGCTGTAGGGCACACACCATACATAAATAACACAAAATAACACACTTACAACAACCAGTGAAGCTGGCCGATTTTGTGTCTGGTTAGTTCTTGTATGGGTGACCACAAAGCAATGGCAGAAGCTACAGGCAAACTAGGCTTTTGAACATATTTAGGGCAGATATAGGACAAGCAACCTCATCCCATGAAAACTTAATGAGAACTGTGAGGTTATCGCAAATTAGAGTCACCAAAAATAAAGGGAAACTTCCCACAACCGCGCACACACCTTTTATGAGGGACTTGGCTAAGAACTCACAGTAATTTAAAGTGGGCAAATTTTAACATTTACTGGATTTAATGTTCTTTTCGGTTTCAACAACATCCATCGCCTCTTCTTGTTTTTATTCCTTCATTCGTCAAACTTTCATAATCGGCACACCTTTTATTGTAGATATAACGTAGATCTCACATATATACTATGATATGTGTCAGACAGTATATCAATGTATCATACGGATTGTCCTTCATCTATCTCAAACGTTGCGGTCTTCAAGTTTAATAATTCATTTGCATACCTTGGGCATATAAATTTTCCCATCCAGTAACAGATTTGCAATACTTCACAGTCTTTCTCGTTGGATAATTCGTTCATGATTATTTTCACGTCCTACCACTGCTACTGAGGTTTTCTTTGCACTAAATTACCTTACCTAAATATAATTGGTCTCTTTTCGCATTATAGTTTAATTTCTACTTTTGGACATAGGATTTAGCGATATCAAAATCCTTTAAAATTCGAAATAAATGACCCCTTATAATTGCAAATGAAGACAAGTTATATCTTGAAAATAAAAGTTGAATTATATTTTCATTGCCTCTTTAATAGATGACTTTATTATGCTGAAATATAGGTGAAAGGTGTCAGTTAAAAATGCCTATCTTAATGTTTTTAAAGGTACTCGGAATGCTATGAGCAGTTTAACATATTTTTCAGAGTTTACTTTTTTTGCAGATATGTTTCAAAGAATCATCAGTCTGAAGAGGAGACAGTGTTGTATTTAAACCCAGAATAAGGAAACGATTAGAACCACTTTACAGACAAAGCTGTAAGTTGATGCGATATTATTTCGTTAGTTCATTGGTGCAAGTACTATGTTTAATTGATGAAATATAGGTTTGCTGATTTATATCTCTGTAGTTGAACCCAGTATGAATGTTGGAATGGTTCAACAGTCTAACTGGGATAATATTTGTAGAAAATTTTAATGTATAGATCCAGATTTGTGATGCCTTTCATATGTTATGTTATTCCTTTAAATTATTTTTTTCACGTTCTTTACCAAGACCATAGACTTAAACTCTCAACACATACTTTTGCTTGAGAGGTAGATAATTGTTAACATAATCTTTGCTTCAGAGGTAGTTCATATAGTTTTTTTTTTTTTTAAGTCATACACCTCCTTGAAAATACTTATTTTAACATCTTTTAGAACAAGGTGTAATGAACTTGGTCTTAAGAGGCACAAATTTTTTGTATTTGCCTCTAGTAAATTCCAATGAGTCAGAGAGAACACTTTTCTCTAGTTAAATTCATCGAGTTTTTATTTTAGCTGGAGTTCTGTCTTACAATATATGTTATCTGAGATGATAACATAATTAGCTCTGCCACTTTTGTATCTGTCTTTTGCGTGATGATGAAGTACCCTAAGAATAAATGAACAGAGTTTCTTGAAACGTTTTGAAAATATTAAGTGAGCCACCTCCAGATTACATAAAAGATTCATGGCATGAAAATCAACCACTTTTTCAGCTGGGGAGAGAAAAGAAAAGGGGAATAAAGTTAGGAAAGAATGTATTGTAACCAAAAATTGTGAAAAAGGCACTGAAGTTGATATCTTGCATGTGAATAGATAAGCTGCCAAAGCTGTTAAGAATACTTGCCGACCTGGACGTGTGGTCAGTTGAGGTCTAACAATTTTTTGAGTAGTTCACCTTCACCTCCACATATAAAAGACTTTTGTTATCTTACAAGGAATGCGATGGACTAAAGGTATGAGGTGTGAGGATGGGGATGCATTCAGATCCACCTTAATGCCGTCTTTATGGTACTTAGCCAATTATCAGGTAAATAAAGACACAGTGGTTATGGTGCATCTACATTACAAATACTGCTATCTTATTCATCCGAGTTTACAAAATATTTTTTATTGCAGTTTTGTCACTTGTAAAATGGCATTATCATACCATTTTACCTATTGCGTCTGGAGTTCTACAAGGCAATGTTCTTGGTCCACTATTATTTTTAGTGTATACAAGTGATATCGTTTTTGACCTTGGAAACAAGAATGTACAGTATGCTGATGATGCAACACTTGTGGGTGTAGTAAAGTCTCTACTTTTGAGAAATGAAGCTGCCCTCAGCCTCAGTCGGGACATGGACCGGATTAGGGAATGATACTGTCAGTGGGGTATGAGGCTGAACTCCAGTAAAACGAAAACACCATTGATTACCAGATCTCGTACAGATTTCCCACCCCATCCTTCCCTTCAGGTGTATGGAATTCACTGATTGAGTCCGAAGCTTTAACTATTCTAGGTGTAACGTTTGACTCACATCTAATTTTTTTGAAACATGTAATGAAAGTGTCAGCAAATGCCGCACGAAAGTTCGGTATTGTTTGTAAGACCTCATATATTTATAACGGTAGCCTGACTATTTGCCGAAAGACAAATGATAGAAATATGTTTGGCCAACTGACAACTAGTCGAAAGACCATTTTATGGAAAGGACAATTAGTCGAAAAGGCTAATTTTTTTTTCAACTGGATCGTTAACTTTACGTTTTCATGATATGGCTACAATAAGCATTTTCGTAGTTTAGCGTGCTTTAGTTAAAAAAAAAATAAAAAATTAAAAGGTTTAAATTCAAAACCATATCGCCCCAGTAAAATGGAGTTCAAGACAGAAAGAGCGCAAGAAAACTCCTTTATGAAGGATTTGCATACCTGGTTGATAAAACGTCTGGCAGCAAGGTTTATTGGAGATGTGAAAAACGCAAGGAGTGTAATGCGAGAATGAAGACGATTGATGATGTGATTGATTGTTAGCCTTCTCAGCACTCTCACCCACCCAACGATTCGCGTAATACGGCTTTGAAAGCAATTGATTAAATAAAACAACGGGCTTAAGAAACTGAAGTAGTACTGATTGCATAATGGATTGTGAGTGAGGTACGAGTAAGATACGGAGGTCTACAGCTTACTAATTTATTTGCAAAACTTTCACATAGGTCAATAGCTCGTGTGAGCCGCAAAGTAGGCCAGACCTCTTGACAGATCGAGACAGGGATTAAATTCAAGCAACTGTGTTTCTCCACAGACATAAATTTACAGTACATATGGATGGATACAAGACATCTGATTGACAATTATACATACATTACTGGAAAGCTGGCATAACAATATGCAGAATGATAGTAATACATGAAAGGTGACAATAACGGCGATTTAGATATTTCTCTAGAGTGCATGGTTTTTCCTCCCTCGTTACTCATCGCGGGAGAAAGCATATTTTGATCGTAGGCCTGCCACCTGGGCGCTATAAGGTAATGCTGTAAGTGCTTTACTTCTAAGCGTTGGAGGAGCACTGCCAAAAAAATCTTCACTTTTACGCACAGTAAATAGGACGAGGGCTAAGCCAGAAAATTAGTATTTTAATTTCTCGACACGAGGAGAAAATTTTTAACTTCACGAAGAGCACTGACGGGAACTCAGTTGTATTCCATTCATGCACTGATAGGCGATAATAAAACATTACCGTTGATATACTGCTTGACAAACCATAAGGATGAAGGGACGTATGATATAATATTCATCTTAAAAAAAAATAAAAGCTAAAACTCAGTTTGTTTCCTCTGTTCATGTCGATTTTGAACTGGCAGCTACATTAAGAAAATTTTCTCAGTTGATACCTATGGTTGTTTCTTCCATTTTGGCCAGTGTCTTTGGAGGAAAATTCAGTCACATGATACAGAAATGTTAACAACCCTTTTCTGATCAGACAACTACAAGCTCTCATATTTGCACCCCCTCAAGATGAGCGTTCTTTGTTCAATGATTTCGTTAAGTCTCTAGATGCAGAGGCTGATGAAGCGTTAGGTGAATTCTTAGTTTACTTCGAAACTACGTGGCTAGGGATGACTCCGAGAGGCAGAAAAGAAGACCATTCTTTTATATAGATTATGCGGTCAGCTTACAGTAGATACAAGACAATTCACCGAGAACAAACAACTCTTTAGAAGGATGGCATAATGTTTTTATTAAGCGTGTTTATGTGAAACATCCGACGATTCCCCAACTACTTAGAAAAACTCGAAAGGAACAAGCGAGTAATGAAATTTTAATCGAACATGCAGTAATGGGAATGAATATTTGTAGAAAAAACAATACTCATGTTCGAGTAAATGAGCGTTTGAAAAACTTGTGCGCAATTACAACAGAGACGAAGGCTTAAATCTCCTAAAAGCAATTGCTCATAATTTATAAAATTAGTTAAATTATTGTCATTTACACTTCAATTAAAATATCCGTGTTTAAAATTTCTTCCTGTCCTAAATTTACTTAAAAGCGGCTTTGTGCTTTGTATTTTTAAAATGAAAGCAGTTAATAAAAAATTTTTATTTTGTATTAGCATTTTTCTTTGTATTATCAAAATGAAAGAAATTAATAAAAAAAAAAATTCCTTTCCATGTGTTTTTATTATATTTGATAGTTTCGAATTGTCGTTATACTACTTGTCAGCTCGACCAGTTCATCATTTGACTAACTGTTGTTGACCAGTTGTCTTTCAGCAAACGGTCTGCATACCAATTTTATAACAGTGGTAAAATCAGTGCAATATGTTTTAGGTCATTTGGACTTCTTTTACTGGAATACTGTTCTCTGGTGTGGATGCCTGCTTCTGCCAGAGATTTATCTCTTTTAGATAGAGGTTTGTGGTGGTAGGTTTCCGTTTCCTAATAATAGCAGTTATGGTTTGGACCATCGACGGTTGGTCTCTTATTTGTCTCCTTTTCATAAGTTGTATTTCAACAGAGATATTTCACATTCACAATTGATCCCTGATCCCTTTTACCTGCCGAGAGCAACCAGATTCGCTGAACAGCAGCACCAATTTGCAGTAAATGTGCCTCGCAGTCGAACTTCTCTGTTCCAGAGACACTATTTCTCACACCGATTGGGTTGGACTGTGGGACAGCCTCCTAAAGGACGTCGTGCAGTTGGAACTTCAGAAGTTCAAGCGAAAATGCAATACATTACTACCCTAATAGTATTCTTCTTGCATTTTAATAAATGTTTATCTGTTTATCTATTTATTAGTTTATTTTTCTTTTTTAATAAGTGGGATCTCTTCTTTCTTATTTCCCTTTACTTCCTCTTACTCTTCCTAATGAGCACCATATTATTTGGAAGGAAGAATTTCATTCAATGGCCAATGTGGGCTTGTTCCATATGAATAGGTTCCATCTACTGAATAATAATAATAATAATAATAATAATAATAATAATAATAATAATAATAATAATAATAATAATAATAATAATAATAATATTGTACTATGATATGTTTATGAGTTACTTTAGATAGAACTGATAAGCAAACTCTGGTCTGCGTTTTATATTGTTTTTATATAGCCTTATGATTAACACTATTCTGTAAAGAACATACGTTTGTGAGTATTAACAAATGAAGCTTGAGAAATATTAGATGAAAATCCTCGAGTGAAGATGCATAGTATAAAAAGGAAAACTTAATTATTTTCCAAATGAAACATGGACTGTGGCACCCCGTACAAACTATGACGACTTAGAGATATTTTTTCATTATTATACCTCAGGGGTGAGAGCATGATGATTTTAACACTTTCCGTGATTTTTTTAAAGAAAATCATTAATAGCAGAATACAAATACAGAGCAATTTTCAGATACATAAGAACGAATTTATATTCCCAGTTCCACATTGCAATTAATGGGCAATCATCAGAGAGGAGGATGAAGAAATTATTAGAAACGGATGTGAAATGCAATGCTGTTGTTAATCTGAGCACAGATACAATAGCAATCAGTAAGTACCTCGTATAATACCTTTCAAGTGTTTGTACTCCACGGGCAGCCGTTCAATTCAATTTAGATTTTCACTGAATAAAATTTTATTAGTGGACCTCCTACCTAGCTGATCAAAAAATATTTTTGTGGATATAAAATCAATGACTTAGCAAATACTGAAGAAAGAAGACAGTTGAAGATATATTCTGGACTTATTGATGAACTATATACATACACACACACACACACACACACACACACACACACACACACACACACACACACACACATATATATATATATATATATATATATATATATATATATATATATATATATATATATATGTGTGTGTGTGTGTGTGTGTATGTATATATATATATATATATATATATATATATATATATATATATATATATATATATATATATATATATATATATATATATATATATATATATATATATATATATATATAACTGCTCATGAACATAACCTTTGAAAATTTGGGTCAGCTATTCGCAGGGTCCATTTTGACCACACAGAGCATATAGGAAAATGCTGAACCATTCGCTTACCACAGGAAATCGCAGAGCTCCTTGGTGACAGGACACGGGCACTGAAAATGCGGTTTCAGCTCAAAATGTTCTAGAAGCTGAACCGGTTATAAAATCCGGTTTTGAAGAAACCATTCAGTAATGTACGTGTGTGTACGTGTATGTCATGACGCCTTGAAGTACAGAGGGCGTGTCTTTGTCGAACATTGAACTTGGTGATGTTAAGAGTGTGTGTTCATTTGTGTATTGCATATTGAATATAATGGGAGGGATCGTTGAACGATTGGGCATTGCGATCCGTTATTTGTATAATTGAACATGTGAACTGTGAAAATTCACATGGAGATTGTCCCAGAGGATTTTGTGAAGTGAGTATAACTCATAAACGTTTTAGACTTTACTTTCAGAACTATGAACACTGACGTTACCCCTGTGGCAGTGAAAATTTGTGTTTCTGCAATTTTTACATTTTCTGGTTTTTAATGTGACATTTGTTTTTTCACAGGTATTCCATTCCATTCCATTCCATTCCATTTCTCCCTCCTTCAAGGAAGGGAGTGGTATGACATTTTGAGATGACGTGATTTTATTAATTGACCTGTTTATGATTTGACAGATGAGTTATTTTCTGTATTCCCTTAAGTAATTGGGTGTTTATGATTTTGGACCTTCTTTCCTTAGAAGAACTTTTAATAGTTATGATGAATCATTCGATTTCATTCTTTGTAATTTTTAAGAGGTTATTTTCGTTGTTTTTTGTCAATAAAGGTTTAGTTTTGTACTTAGTATCTCATTCCAGTAGTCCTTAGAATGTAGTTAGGGAAAGGTATAACTTATGATGTCGGCTCACGCTACACACTAACACTCAAAATCTCGGGAAAAGCGAGATACCAACCTCTGTTCATAAAACGGAGACTTAAATAAAGTATAGGCTTCAGGACTGGCCTTTACATATACATATATATATATATATATATATATATATATATATATATATATATATATATATATATATATATATATATATATATATATATATATCACCAAGTGAAGAATGTTGAAGCATTATTGTTACTAAGGTGGAGCAGGGGAAACATCTGGTTACTTGGACATACATATTAATAATAACCTGAATAATAAAACCAAGTTTCATCGTCTTCATTATATATATATATATATATATATATATATATATATATATATATATATATATATATATATATATATATATATATATATATATATATATATATGTGTGTGTGTGTGTGTGTGTGTGTGTGTGTGTTTGTACTAGAACGGGAGTCTTGTTACCTTTTTCTTTCCAAGGTTAATCATATGTAATAAGAATCGCTAAAATAAAACTATAGCAGGGAGAGATATCTAGTGTATCCAAGATACAGTACCTGAACCGAGTGTGTAGGTACAGTATACAGTATGTACGCATGTCTGAGCTCATGTATTCATTTGGGTGAAATGGAGACGATGTATATGTTTTTGTGTCATAAATCTTTTGCAATCCGTAAGTAAAAGCCTTCACATTTTCAATCATTTTGTGTCATACACTGATGTGATGTGAAGGATGTGTTTGTTCTGAAACCCCAATTTACCGTGGTAGCAATGCCAAAATTCATCTGGGGACTGACCAACAGGTGGTGCAGTTTAAAATAGAGAGAGAGAGAGAGAGAGAGAGAGAGAGAGAGAGAGAGAGAGAGAGAGAGAGAGAGAGAGAGAGAGAGAGAGAGAGAGAGAGAGAGAGAGAGAGAATTCTTTATATCTGCTTCATTTTCATTATTGTACTTATTATAGCTATTTCTTCGGAGTATTTGACATGGTTACTAATATGAATTTCTAGATCTTCCCTAGATAAAAGATATCTGAAATAATACTGCCATGTTAAGTGATTGCTTGTTCTGTACAAGCAATTACATAACAGTATTTATTGTTTCGGTTATTTGGTATGTACGTTCACAATAAAGAGACTTTTATGAAGCAAACCATGGATATCTGCAGCTATATTTTAAAAAATCAGTTTCCCAATTTGCCACGTAAAAGTCAATAAACGCCGTGTTTACTCGCAAACTGAGTCTTGATCAATTTATACCCATGTTAACGTATTCATGGAATTTTCTCTTTTAATTCTACACATCAACTTACCACAAGCATTACCACCAAAATTTGGCTGTCATATTGTGATCTGGAATTAGGTTAGCATATATACATATATATATATATATATATATATATATATATATATATATATATATATATATATATATATATATATATATATATATATATATATATATATATATATATATATATATATATATATATATATATATATATATATATATATATATATATATATATATATATATATATATATATATATATATATATATATATATATATATATATATATATATATATATATATATATATATATATATATATATATATATATATATATATATATATATATATATATATATATATATATATATATATATATATATATATATATATATATATATATATATATATATATATATATATATATATATATATATATATATATATATATATATATATATAACTTGAAATAATGTACTTGGAGATAGGCTATAACAGAAAACTTCAAAACTTTCCATTTGTTCTGTGGAGGGGGTTCTAATTTCAAACACTAGGTATATATATATATATATATATATATATATATATATATATATATATATATATATATATATATATATATATATATATATATATATATGTATGTATGTGTGTGTGTGCATACATATATACACACACACAATATATATATATATATATATATATATATATATATATATATATATATATATATATATATATATATATATATATATATATATATATATATACTGCTAGAAAATTCACTTCTTGGCTTTCTTTCATGCTAGAACTCGGGAAAACAACACCCAGAAACAGCGAATGCCCTAAAGACGCTCCCTGGTAATTGAATTTTGGCCATTAAATTTGTCAGGGTCAGTACCTTCACTCGCTAAGCCTCTTCAGAGTACTTAATATTTTTAGTACAGGCCAAGAAACTCTTTTCCCTCACAGATACCTTCCTTCTCCCTGGCTACATGCATGGCCTGCAGCAGGATTTAATGAGAGTCGCCCTCAACACTCAGGCCGCCTGAATTGCTTGGGGTGATGGTCATGCAGAAATCTGAGGTCTGATAAGAACGACCCCGGGAAAATGAAGGCAGTTGAGAGCAGACTACTGACTGAGCTGGCACCAAGCTGTCGATCTAGCCTTACCCTCGAGCCGAGACTCACCCTTTGTCTGACCCAACACTTGCCATCCTGAGCATGACCTTAATGTGTCATGTGTAGATGTCCCACTCAACTGAGGGTCCATTTATTCTACAACCAAGGACCTTCACTTAAGGAACTTAGGTACTATGCGATAAACTTTTAGTCAGTTATCTTGTACTTTATTTCATTTTCCACTTCCCCTTACATTGTACTGGACCTTGAATTTTGTCTGTAATCATTCATTAGTGTTAATGATAATGAACTGAACTTACATGATGTCAATTCCTCAAGCCTTCAGCAATTCCCTTTGTAATAATTGACTGTGTGTAGGCTTACCCATTCATTGTTTTCCTTTCTTATGCATTGCAGAAAGGGTGTGATATTCGGTATAGAACCATCTGTATCCACAGTTCCCTACGTCTCTCAATCAAGTCCTCCTTGAGTTTTAATTCATCATAATTTAAATATATATTGAGTAGCGTTCTTAATTCTGTCTATTGTTTAAATTTAACCTGAAACTGCCAAGAGCCTAGCATACAAAGCTACCTGTAATTTAGTCTTCTGATTCCTGTAAATACATGTGATTAATTCAGAACTGGAATTTTTCTCCTGAGACCTTCCCTTAACTGAAGACTCATTTAGATAACTTACTTTTGTATTACGTTGTGCTGGTCACCAGTCAGAAGCATCAACAACATTGTAAAATCTATATTTGAAACCAGCACCTGTAAGAATATATATACATATACAGTATGTATATATATATATATATATATATATATATATATATATATATATATATATATATATATATATATATATATATATATATATATGAGTGTGTGTGTGTGTGTCTGTATATATATATATATATATATATATATATATATATATATATATATATATATATATATATATATATATATATATATATATGATGAAAAGGAGAAGGCAGGCGAATCAGCCAAGGTGATAAAATATACAGGAGCAGGAGCAGGAACAAAGATGGCGACGTACTGTACTATAATTTATTTCGACGCATTTCGCATTCAGCTAAGTGCATCATCAGGGTTCTGTGCAATCAATAACGACCAATAAAAAGTATATGAATATGCTAGTTATTTAAAAAAATCGTTTATACACTAATTAAAATAAAAACCAAAACTTCACACATACGTAAAAGTACACTCAAGACAGACAGTTTCTCAGAAAGTTAAAAGCATATATGTTGATTAAAAGTTCAGAAAAAAAAAAACAAGGAAAAAAAGTTACAAAAAAATGGCAAAGTTAAGAAATATTTGAGGAACACGGGGCGGGGGGGGTGGACCTACCATGGCAAGAGATAAACGAAAACTAAAAGAATGCAAACAAAAACAAGTTAAGAAAGGTACAAGGACGTGGAGGTGGACTGGGTGTTTAACTGTGGAACAAGCTGTTTGATGAAGACTCTTGAGGATCAATAATTCATTTGAGCTGGAGTTTTGACCCACAATAATGAAATCGTCATATTTAATGGAAACTTTACATTTTTGCTATGTTCGAGTATACTGGACTGTTCAGGATTTGATAGTGAACATCCAGTGCGGAAATTAACTCCCTTGTGCCAGTCTATGCGAACCCTCATCGTCCTCTGAGAAGAATCCACGTAAGTTCCCAGACTACATCTGGGACAAGAATATTTGTACACTACAACAGAGGACATGAGGGGCCATAAACGATCTTTAAATCGAAACAAGGAGCCAATTGTGAGTGGATTAATAGGGATAAGTTTAACATTTAATGCGCCAAAGTATTTTTGTACAATGTTTGTAAATTCAGCCCTAAAGGAATCATCGCGCAAATATAGGAATCGCGCATAAAGGGGAAGCTTAGGAACATTTATTTCATTTTCCCTAGTGGAAAACTCTTTATTAAGAACCCTATAAATAATCCTGTTGACGAGCTTGGTAGGAAAGCAGTTATCAGTAAAATATGTTAAAAGAAGGGTAATTTCCTTATGAAAAACAGACCAGTTACATGTAAGGGAGACAGCTCTATATACAAGAGTAAAACGGAGTTAAATTTAAAATTTCGAAAACAAAAGCTATGAAAATTAGTTCCCAAACCTGTAAATGTCTTTTTTCTAAAATATCAGTATTAAAGTGATTGTTTTCACGAAAGACTTCTACATCTAAAAATGAAAGACCGTCGTTCACTTCCTTTTCAAGGATATACCTAATATTTAGGTGATACGAATTAACAAATTCTAAGAATAAATCACAGTCAAAATTATGCCTGAAAAGGGTGAAGGTATCGTCGACATATCTTTTATAAAACAATGGGCGGAAGCACATCTAAAAAGCGCTCTTCCAGCTAGCACATAAAGATATTGGAAAAGGTAGGGCCTAATGGAGAACCCATAGCCATGCCCTCTACTTGTCTATATAAATTACCATTAAAAATTAAGGCGGTGTCCAGCACTGCCATTTCCAAAAGAGATTTAAAAGTAGAACGGTTAAAATTGCGAAAACATGAATCAGGTTCTGAAATAAGTTGTCTAAAATTATGTTAATGGTCTCCCTAACAGGAACATAAATGTATCAGAATCTTGGGAGAGTATAGATTCTTTCAACGTTTTTGAGTTGGCAACAGTATATTGATTCCTAGTTAAAGGTTCCTGCAACGGGACTAAAAATTTTGCAAGTTGATAACTGGGAGTATTGTAAGGCTCTAGAATAGGGTGAAGGGGCATGTTAGGTTTATGAATTTTGGGTAGGCCATAAATAACGCCAAAGGAAGAGCCAGTGGAAAACAGTCGATGATAAGTTTCTTCGTTATTGACACTGTCCTTCTTCAAGGTTCTCAGAAACCGATTGATTTGGTCTTCGGTACGAAAAATTTTATATATATATATATATATATATATATATATATATATATATATATATATATATATATATATATATATATATATATATATATATATATATATATATATATATATGTGTGTGTGTGTGTGTGTGTGTGTGTGTGTGTACACACACACATAAATATATATATATATATATATATATATATATATATATATATATATATATATATATATATATATATATATATATATATATATATATATATATATAATAATGTGTGTGAGTGTGTGTGTGAAATATTCTCTGTTGAAACAGAATTACGTCAAATATAAGGGAGCCCATAAAAACGCCAAAATGTGGAAAATAAAGGCTATATTTCAGAGACCGAACTGTCTCTCTCCTCCGCAAATAGTGAATGAGAAAAAGTTACAGAAAAGCGGTATCTACACCAGAAGATCCATAGGTCTGCAGTTAAGTCACTCCAGTTGCCAATTTCTCTTTAATCTTCTTGATCGCTGGTTGGAGGAAGATTTTATCTATAATAATATCTGAATCCCAGGCACCTCTTGAGAGATTCATAGCATTTCTTTGTTTAATCAAGGCTGATTCCACCATGTAGCTTTTGAACCGACAATTGCTGCTATAAATTATAAGAGACATATTCCAGTCTATTCTGTGGTCATGGTTATTTAAGTGGTTAAAAATAGCTGAGCTCTGTTATCCGTACCTAACTGAACGTTTAGGCTGCATAAATCTTTGGGGGGAGTGATTTGCCTGTGAAAACGGCATAAGGCTGGTCACAATCGAGGCAAGGAATTTCGCAAACTACTGTATTTGGGGACTGGTTTTTGTTGGACGTTGTCAGGGATTTGGCTAAGGTATTTGGGTAAGTAAAAGCAAAAGAGTTAGAGTTTCCAAGTGTCTGTGTCAACGTCTTAATCCTGTCCAGGTGTGGGATTTTTATTTTATTAGTTTGGGTCTCTCTGGTCTTATTATGGGGGGACGGCAGAAAATAGTATTTGCTTTGTGGATCAATTTCTCAATCAAATGGCACGGGTACTTTAAAGATGACAGCTGCTTATGGACTAGTTCAATATCCTTTTCCAGGAGATCAGGGGAGCAAATCCGTAAGGCTCTTAAGAATAAATTGCTGGCTACGCCAGTTTTGATAGGGATGTCATGATAGCTATAAAAATGGATGTATGACAGAGAGAAAGTTGGTTTTCTGCATATGGTAAATTTGTATTCTGTCATGTCTCTAATTATTAAAACGTCAAGAAAAGGAATTTTGTTGTCTGTTTCCCCATTCAACTTTAAATTTGATGCTAGGCACTAGTGCATCAAATTTTGAAAGAAATTCATTGAAATTGACCCACTTATTATCCCAAAATGTTAAGATGTCATCCACATATCTCATCCATAGTATGCCTTTAGGTTTTATTGCGTTTATTATTACAGTTTCAAAATATACCATGTATAGATTGGCAAAAACAGGATTTAAAGGGCTGCCCATACTGCACCCAAATACTTGTTAATAGAATGACTCCCCGAACGAAAAGATGTTATTTGATACACATAATTCAACTAACTCTATTATTTTATCTAGGGCTAGTGGGAAATGGTCTGAACAGGGGGCTAATTTTTCCCTCAAAAACTGTAGAACGTCATGTACTGGTACTTTAGTGAATAAGGAATCTTCATCTGAACGTGGAAGTTTTATATTGTGAAGTGGTATATGTGCTTCTTTGAATTTGTGTGAGATATCTTCAGAATGTTTAACGTGACTGGGAGAAAATTTGCCTAAGAAAGGGGAAAGGAGGCCGGCTAACCACTTAGAAATTTTATAATTGAAAGTGGTGTAAGATTGTTGTATCTGAATACAAGTATTTTTTTATGAATAAAGGTCGAATATTTTTTTTACACATCTCATATACTCAAGGGACAGTCCCAATAAACTTACAGACTGTTTGAGACTACAGGTGTCAAGGGGGAGGGCGGAAAAAAACTCATCGGTGTTAGTGACCCCGTACTATGCTTACAGATATGACATTCCCTTTTCTATATATCTACTGTCTTCCTTAAAATCTAAGCATTTTACAAATTAATTTGTAAATTAATGGATGTAGTTTATACTGGCCTTGGCTGATGTTCATATTATGGTCATAACTTTTATAAAGTTAATATAGTCGTTTCCTTTCCAGTGTATTATTAGAATATGGTCTCATTTTGGCCCTTCCCAGTTGATAGCATGATTGCTGTCACTGATGTACAGAAATTCCACTGTTCTCTTACACATTTTTATGCTATTCCATTCTCTTTTCCAGGGCTTTACCAGTTTGCCCGATATAAAAGTTGTCACAAGATTTACATGGAATTTTATATACACACCCTTTAGTATCGTCGGGAGAGTTCTTTATAAGTACATGTCTTATTGTAGTATTGTTCTTAAATGCGACATTAACAACAAAATTCCTAAGAAGAAGGGGGATATCTTTCATATTATTATTATATGGTAGTAGATGCAATTTTTTTTATTTGATACGGAGTATTTTTTGCCGCTTCTAATGCGTTGTCTAATTCACTATCAGGACATTTCTATTTCTTGCTTGTAGTCCTAACCTATCTATTTCATCATCAATATATTCATGGCTCTTGAAACATAGATGTGAACACTGATTTCTTAACCTTATTGCTCTGATAATAATAAAAATGCACACAAGGAGAAATATTAAGAGGTATTCAGTAAAAACGGCATTTAAGCACATTATCATTTCTATGTATTGGGCAATCTAAAAAGGGTAGGCACGCATCCTTTTCCATATCCATAGTGAATTCAGCTGAACGTACTATTTGATTTAACTTGTCAAGGAAGTTATTTACATTTTCGTTCCTTGGCCATACACAAATCATATCGGCATCAATAATTTAATGTTTATGTATTTTTTTTTATGAAGGCCGGTCTAAATTCTTTTAAAAACTATACCTCTGTAGTCGAGTATAATTTATGAATTTATTCTTGCAATCATTAAGACCATAAGTTCACCAACACTCAATCCCATTCCAAGTCTTTTGCACATACACCCTTTAATGCCCTCTCACGCTACTGAAGATGACAAAGTGAATCGTATTTTCTCGTGATAAATATGCATGTCAATCTAACATGCAATAAAATGAGAGTTGATCCCTTAAACGGGTCTGAAATCGCTCAGAAGATATTCTGAGTTACAAACGCTTACCATTGCAAATCTGATGGTGTCTCCAATGTTTAAAAAAATGAGAAAAAATATGCTGAAGGAAAATAGATCATATTTCATGAAAACGGTATCAAATACTTTATTAGCTCGGTTTATCTCTCTGTCTGTCTGTATATCTGTCTTAGATCTTTGACACCTTCCCTCATAGTATTGTCGTAATGATTACAGCCAAAAACCCATTTTATATTAGAAGAGAGATATTTAGTTGTATCCTAATACTTTGTTCCGTAAAATTGAAGTCTATCGGATTATCTTTCCTTTTCGCAATCACTTCTTCCAGGTTTATTGTATTTAACCTTTTTTGTTTCTTATTTGATTCGGGTTTCAGGTATGTTCTGCTTACCTTATTAATTTTAAATCATTATCAATATAAACATATTGTTATATGATTAGCATTTATATCAAATACTCAAAATTTCTACTTCCAGACTCATTTCTATCGTAACTGCAGACAGATCACCTCTACGAAGATCTGTGTATAAGACAAACTTGGTTTTTGTGTAATTAATTTCTATTTCCTTTCATTGCTGGAGCCGTGTCAATAACACCTGCTCCCACCATTGCCAAAATAATTGTTTTGTTTCCAATTAGCTCGTCTACAAAGGAATTGTTCATTTTTGGAAAAGTAATCTCATAATCTTTCTTCCACTTGGCAGGCCATCCATCCACAAAGGGAAGAAGGCTCTTATTATTTGAGTGAAAACCCAAAATGGAAGAGCAAAAGTTTTTAAAAAAGATATTTGTTCTGCGTCATTGCGCACAAACGTTAAGAATCTCGGGGTATTTCTGTCATAGGTAGCTCTTTGGAACTTACTAAAGCAGTATCGCAGTATAGATTTTGGCATCCTCCAATTGCTGTTTTTTGGATTTCTCCATAAAACTTCCCCATAAAAAGTAAGTAGCTTTCCACGTTTCCCTTGTTCGGGGTTGTTCCTCAATGCTCATAATGACGAATCACTGGAAAACGCCTAAGGCATAGATAGCGAACATTCATCGCAAGTCATAACAGTAACCAGCTCTGAACATCTGCAAGCCATTTAAAGGCTTTCTCCCCCGAGAAAGGTCTAGCAGTCTAAATTCAAGTCTACAAGGGTACATTAAAGCAAAGGTGAGTAAAGCACTGCAAAAAGGGTAATTTATGAACTTATAAGTGATGAGAATCTTACCAAAGGAAAACAAATAAATTATTTAGGCCTTAACGCAAGGCAGAGCACTGAAATACAATAGTTATGGGATTGTGCATTTCCTGGAAGTCGATGCCACGTTATATAAAAACTTGCCTTATATAGGAAATGGTCGAATAAAAACGGTATCGTCTTTTACTCTGTGGTGGTATGCACTTCTTTTCAAACTGTGCTCATTAATTTCTAAGTAATTAGAAGACGATAGGAAATAACCCATCTCTTGATCATTCTTTCCAGGTTATGTGACTGGAACCAAGCCATAATCCTCAATTCCCAAAAGAAATATTTAACCATAAATGTCTTTTGCTAGTGTGTGTGGGCTTGATTCAAGGTCAGCGAGAATCGGAATTCTCTTGCTTAAAAAAATGTTTTCATGGTTTAGAAAAACAGTTCTTTATTACACTGGGTGCTCCAGTGTATATATTGAAAATTAATTCACCGTATTGTCGTATGAGTTTTCATTCTTTATTCTTTTACCCTGCTTTACAGTTGTTGGTGCGGGTTCCTTTTTTGTTAAGTAAGTATTGAAAAGAATCTGACGATTCGAATTGAATGTTTATTTTTCTTTATCATAGTAAAGTTGGAGCCTAATTCATCATCGTTTATTAATATATTTATCCCAATACCGAGCTCGTCATAAAAATCTTGCTCACTTTTGAAAGTATTAAAATTTTTTCAGTATATAGCATTTGAACAATGAATTAGCCTATAATCCTGTTCATAAATTTGCATACTTGTCATTGTGCCTGATTTGGAGCTTTTGATTTCAGCATTATTTCAATACAAAAAAATGACGAATGTCTGATTTCATATAAAGATCTGTCTGCCAATCTTCATTATGATCCATTCTCGTGTGTTCGTATTTTCTATATACAATTTTGATGTTATGTACTGAAAATTATTTTTCTTTCCTAGACTTTATATAGGAAATATAAATCAACAGTATTTTTTTTAATGACACTCATGATTCTCTAATCGTTGTGAAAATGAGAATTTGTTTGAAGTTACAATTGGCAGCACTTGTCATCCCTCAAAGAGACACTTTGTCCCCCTGATATGTGATACCCACTAAAGGTTTTTTCTGTACATAGATGGTCCTTTCCCACTATGTAACAGATACCATAGCGCTGCCGTTTCGCATCACTGTAACGGGAGAAAAATGGCTTCCGTGAAAGAACAACAGAGATCCATTTATTGCAGATATTTCACGTCTTTACCAATTTCACAACCTGTGCAGATAAACAACTGTAAAAACTTTATTGTTATTTTTAACCAGGAGGCAAAAAAGAGAATTCATTAAAACCTTATAATATTTTAAGGTTTCTTATGATTTCATTTCAATGGCCGTTACCAGGAGAAGACCTGGAAGGGATTAAAATCTTCGATATAAACAAGAAATGTTTATCATTCAATTTCTGGAGGCAGATTACATCTTCAACATATAATTCTCATATTTTAAGCTCCTTATTATGGCTTGTGTATATTAAGTAAAAAAAAAATGTGAGAAACGCTTTTGTCCAGAACAGTAATAAAAGTCTCTCTGTAAATACGACATATTTAAATGTGGGTTTCTTTAAAATTAAAAACATCAGGCTATTAAATGAAAGCACCTGAGTAACATGATCACTCTCTTAAAAATACCAACTCTCACAATGTTTTCAGTAAGGAGATTCACACATACGCGCGCGTGGGCACACGCACACTCACACACACACATATGTATGTATATATATATATATATATATATATATATATATATATATATATATATATATATATATGTATGTATGTATGTTTGTATGCATATATGTATGTATCAAAGAGATGAGGGAGGACTATCACAATCTCCTAATGGATTCAGAGCCGATGAAACACGGTTTTTCGGCAACACCTTTTTATCAAAGCACAGGATAAGGTGAAAGTTGGCAAATGTATATTCCATAACCGTACCTAATTTTTGCAAGTATTATTTAGTTTCTGAGTTCGAGAGTTTTGATATTTAAAGTGTAAAATGAAGTCGCTGATGCCAGAACCGAGAAAATCACAGACTAGGATCCTAAAATAATTCGTGACGTAAACGTAATACGACATCATGAGGCTCTGCCCATCCGCCAGGTAGGCCATAAGTCACTAATGGGTGAATGGATATGCTTACACAGTTTAGGCTTCAACAATTTCGATAATGGCCAGCAGGATATGGAATTGTCGCCGTGGTTGCAAGACTGCATTTGTGCTACGGCTTGCCACTTTGTGTACAAGCGAGAAGACCGTCGCACTATTTACTATAGCGTGAATAGGTAATTATTTCTGTATAGTGGGTAAAGTTACTTGGCCACCCCAGAAGTGTGGGCAGGAGCTGTTAGACGTTCCCGTCCTTTTGAGGGGGAGTACTGGAAGTCTGACAATATCCATGAGAGCGTGGAACCAGTCATCATTGACATCATCGCTAGCGACGATGAGGACGGGGATGGTGACCTCTTCCTCGAGAGTGACGATGAAGACATTGTGTAAATAAATTATGAATAGTGTTAGACGTTTTATTTGTACATCTAAAACACATCTATTAAAACACAATGATTATAAAAGTATGTTCCTCATTCAAACTGATTCAAATGTATTTTCCTTTCCATGCAAATTAATATAAATCGTGTTACTTTTGATTGATATTAAGTAGGTAAATAATAGCTTGCCCTCAAAATCTTGACTCCTACCATTACCTTTTATTTGCAGGGGGTATACGAGCGCTGTCTGGGGGTGCTGTATGATATAAATAAAAAAAAAATAGCAATAGGTTACATTAACTGAAATAAAACAATGTCGTTGACGTTTACACCTTTAATAATTGAGGGAAATGAGGTATCATTGCTTTTTGTTTGAATTCTACTTCCAGGCTTGCAGAAATAGAAGGCTATCGTGTCGTGTATTCTAACAAATGAGCTATAGACTGGTTCATTATGTGAATGAATTACGTACACTGAATTATTTGTAAAGTAGAAACAATACGAATATCAAGAAAATGGAAGAATTCCAAGCTAACAACTTAGTCCCAACAACTAGTGTTGAAGTTGAGATGAAACCTCTACAAAATAATAATAATAATAATAATAATAATAATAATAATAATAATAATAATAATAATAATAATAATAATAATAATAACAAAATTACTGAGAATGATAATGCAATCAAGGGGACGATGACAAATCCTGCTCGCCATTATTGATATCACTGAAGCCTAGGATGGGTATTAATATCGATTAGTGAATATGTCAACAGCAAGTGGGCAGGGCCATAGTGAAGAGACGTTTTCCCCATATGTAAACTTCTCTTCACAGCGGGTGGAGCCTCACGAAGTCATCGGTTAACGTCACTACTGTGTTCAAAATCTTTACCTGCAATTTTGATGGCTCTGGCATAGGAAATACACTTTTACTCTGATAAGTATTATTACTATTGAACTTAGGTATCAAATAATGCTTGCAAAAATTGGGTAGGGTTAAAAAATATACACTTGCCAGCTTTTACCTTTATCCGATGCTTTGATAAAAAGATGTTGACGAAAAATTATAGGTTATACTCCTAACGAACAATATTTAGCAATCTTAGAATCACTCTTCATTAAACAACTAGCTCCACAGTTAAACACCCAGTCTTCCTCAATACCTCTGTATCTCTCGTGAGTTTAAGTCGAAGCTGAACCCGGCCCGAATTGTCACTCGGTCTGTGCCTTCAGCACCTTATGGTAGTCATTCCTCCCTATCCTTTGCACTTGACTTTTATATTATTTATATATATATTTTTTTAAACTTAATTTTTAGTCCGAGTTGTTATTTTAACTTTTAACTTCCCTACACCTACTGATGTCTACCGGTTGATAGAACCCCTTTCAACCCTCACTATATATATATATATATATATATATATATATATATATATATATATATATATATATATATATATATATATATATATATATATATATATATATATATATATTGAGATGGTGAACTTATTATCAACTAAAAAATTCCCCTTCGAGTAACATTTATGAAAGTATATTATTTCTAGAGCGAATTGGATATTAAAGGACGTTTGTAGCTTAATGCTTGTATATGAATCACGGTGATGTGATAAAATTCATTCATAATATGGTTGCGTGCGACAAACGCACTACATGGTTAACATGGCAGAGGTGGGTTGATATCGAATCTAATTACAAATACTTGAATTCGACAGTGATTTGTATGTGGAAGTTAGTATTAACTTATACCTCACTTGTTGGCCAGGTGGTTAAATGCGCGTCGCTGTAGTCCTGAGTCCTTGTCTTCCGTGGTTCGAGCCCACGAGACAGAGAACTTATTATCAACTAAAATATTCCCCTTTGGGTAACTATATGAAAATATATTATTTCTGAGGTAGAGCTAATTGGATATAATAGGACGTTTGTAGCTTTAGTGCTTGTATATGAATTACACCCATTTGATAAAATTCATTCATACGTATATATATATATATATATATATATATATATATATATATATATATATATATATATATATATATATATATATATATATATATATATATATATATATATATATATATATGTATATACACACACACATACTAGCTGACAACCCAGCGCTGCCCGGGAAAACCCTGAATGACAACCATTAAACTCTCTTTCTCTCTTCTCTCTCCAATCCTCCCTGACTCTTTGCTTCTTTCTTCTCCATAACACCGGCTGTACTGTCTCTCTCACTTCGTCTCCCTCTCACTCTCTCTCTCTCACTCTCTCACTTCCTCTCCCTCTCACTCTCTCTCTCTCACTCTCTCACTTCCTCTCCCTCTCACTGTTTCTTTCTCTCTCACTCTCTCTCTCTCTCTCTCTCCCCTCTCTCTTCCTCTCTCTTCCTTTGCCTCTTTCTTTCTCTCACTCTCTCCCTCTCTTTCTCTCTCCAACCCTCCCTGTCTCTTTCCCTCTTCTCGGCCATATTAGATAATGGGGATAACAAGCAAACCATCATAGTGATGAATGCGCAAGGTTTAGTTTCGAGTAACTCAAAATGAAAAATAGAGTTCTTAGAAGAACTAACCCAAAACGGAAAAAAAAAAATAGATATAATGAATATAAGTGAAACATGGTATTCCCAAGGGACTGTTAATGACGATCAGACAAAGGGATTCCAAACTTATAGATCAGATAGGAAAAACAGGAATCAAGGGGGAACCGCGATATATGGGAGAGATATATGGGAGAGATGCTAATCAAGGAAAAATCTGTGAGAAATATTGTAACACAGAATGTGAAATAATTGCGGTAGAATTTGAATCTGAAAAATTTGTGAGCATCGTAATATACAGACCTCTAATACTAAAGAGTTTGACATAATAATAGACTAATTAGGTTATATATGTAGAAATCACAAAGACTGGACTATACTCCTATCCGGAGACTTTAACTTTCCTTTCATAGATTGAAAAGAACGAATAGGAGATTGTGGTTGTATTTATACCTATAAAAAAGAGAGTAATAGTAGCGCTGAAGATAAGAGGAATTTGAAAAGCTACTAGATATGCTACTAGAACATAACATTCAGCAAATAAATCACCTCCCAACAAGAAAGAATACTCTAGACCTAGTATTTGTAAACGAGGTGAACTGTGTTAAAGAAATAATAGTGTATAATACGAGTATTTCAGACCATAATGCCATAGAATTAACAGTCCGTTCCAAAGCAAGTGAAAACAGAGATAAGCAAGAGATGAAAAAGTGAACAAGGATATGGAAAATGCAATTTCTTTAGTAAGAATATAAAATGGTCAGAAATAAATTAAGAATTAAACAAAGACTGGGAAAGCATTCGTAAGTGATAATATACTGGTAAATACGGATATATTATATAAAATATTAGAGAAAATAGGGGATAAATATCTTCCGAAGAAGAAAAATAAACACCAGTCATGCATACCAAGAGACAGAAGGATCTTGTTCCAGAAAATCAGAAAGTGGAAAAAGGTCTTGCAAGAGAAATGAATGTATGGAAAGTGATGGAAATAAAAAGTAAGATAGAAAATGCAGAACAAAAGATTATGCAACCAAAAGAAAACGAAAAATGGGACTTAGCAGAAAAGACTCTACAAAATATCAGACAAAACCCCAAAATATTCTACTCATATGCGAAAAAGATGAGTAAAAGAAGAGTAGAAATAGACCCTCTAAGAATTGAAAGGCGAATAACAAATGAAAAAAAGGAAATATGTAACTTATTAGCAGAAAGATATGAGAGAATTTACACCTAGAATTGATAATGAAGATAATGATACAGAAATAAGAGATGAAAATAGTGAATATTTATTGGACATAGATATTAATGAAGCCGATGTTGTGTACACTATTTTAATGAAATTAAAAATGGATCAGCAGCCGGATCAGACGGCATCCCTGCCATTTTGTTAAAGAAAGTGGTTCATTCAATTGCAAAGCCGCTCGCAATATTATTAAGATAAAGAGTAGATACAGGCAAGATTTATGATGACCATAATATGAAACATTTAATGAAAAATATTTTGTTTAAAATAGGACAACATGGTCTTGTACCTGGAAAAAGTACACAAACCCAACTGTTAGTCCACCAAGAAAGCATATATAAAAGTATGATAAACAAAAAAGATACAGATGTGGTTTACCTAGACTTTGCAAAAGCTTTTGACAAGGTAGACCATAATATATTAGCGAAAAAAATTAGAAAGCATAATATTGTGGACAAAGTAGGAAGATGGATAAAAGAATTTTTGCAAAACGGAAAACAGATAGTGATAGCAAACGACAAGAAATCGGATAAAGCTAAGGTAATACCCGGTGTGCCACAAGGTACAGTGTTAGATGCATTGCTGTTTGTTATTATGATTGCAGATGTAGACAGTAATGTTAAGGACTCGTTAGTGAGAAGTTTCGCTGATGGCACAAGAATAATTAGAGAAATTACGTGTGATGAAGATAGGAACTCGCTACAAAGAGACCTAAACAAAATATATGAATGGGCAGAGGTAAATAGGATGGTATTTAACTCTGATAAATTTGAATCAATAAGTTGTGGTGATAAAGAAGTAATGCTATATGCATATAGAGGGCCTAATAACGAGACAATCACAAATAAGGAAGCAGTTAAAGACCTTGGTGTGATGTTGAATAGGAATAT
>NC_089742.1:17093167-17135667 GCF_040412425.1 Macrobrachium rosenbergii
AGCAGTGAAGATGAAATATATAAATTAATGGTGTGATTGATAATGAACAGGTTGGTCAGGTATGGACTGCTCACAACTTAGAAGAGAGGCTGTTTTCTTAATGTATGTGAATAGCAAGGGTTGTTAGGAGGGGCTGACTTACTCTCAATTATCCACCTATCCATCTATCTATCTTTATAATACTAAAACTCACCCTCTCCTTTCCCTCGGTTCCTCCTACCCTCCCCCTCACCTTCCACCTTTCCTCCTTTCCCCTCTTCCATCCCCCTTCTCCTTTCCCTCCCTTCCCACTTCCCTTTCCCTCCCCTCGCCAAGCACAAGATCGAGAGTTAATTTAGCTGGTCCTCCACATCTCCTTCACTCTTCCCTCCCCCTCCCTTTCCCTCTTCCATCTCCATCCTGTCCCCTTCCCTCTCCCTCCCCTCCCCAAGCACAAGATCTAGTGTTAATCTAGTTGTGTCCTCCCCATCTCCTTCACTCTTCCCTCCCCCCTCCCCTTCACTTTTCCATCCCCTTCCCCTCCCCTACTCCTCCCCCTCTCCTCTCTAACTTCCCTTCCCCCTCGCCTTCCCTTCCTCCTTCCCCTCCCTCTCACATTCATCTTCCCTCCTCCTCCCTTCCCTCTTCCATCCCCCCTCCCACTTCCCCCCCCCGCCCACCTCCCTCTTCCATTCCCCTCCCTTTTCCACCTCTCCTCCCCCTTCCTCCTCCCCTCCCACTCACCTTCCGTCTTCCCTCCCCCCATCCCTTCCTCCTGTCCTCCCCTTTCCCCTCACCTCTTCCCCTTTACTCTTCTATTCCTTCCCTGTCCCTCCCCTCACCCTCCTACTCCCCTTCCACCTTCCCTCTCCATTCACCCTTTCCTCCCCTTCACTCTTCCTTCCTATCCCCTCCTTTCCCCTCCCTTTCCCCTCTTACCATCCTACTCCCCCTTCCATCTTCCTTCCCCCTCCCCATCACCCTCCCCTTACCCCTTCCCTCCCCCTACCCAGTGAACGGGGCTGGTGCTGCCGTAAACTTTTGCTGACTTTTATTAGTAAGGCTAATTTGGCTGTGGGTATGGATATGGGTTAAGTTAAGTATATCTTAGTTTAACCAGACCACTGAGCTGGTTAACAGCTCTCCTAGGGCTGGCCCGAAGGATTAGACTTATTTTTACGTGGCTAAGAACCAACTGGTTACCTAGCAACGGGACCTACAGCTTATTGTGGAATCCGAACCACATTATAGCGAAGAATGAATTTCTATCACCAGAAATAAATTCCTCTAATTCTTCATATGGATATGGGTATGGTACACATATGGGTATGGGTATGGTATGGATATAGGTATGTGTATGGGTATGGTATGGTATTAATAAGGGTATGAGTGTGTTAGGGATATGGGTATGGGTATGGGTGTGGGTATGGGTATGAGTATGGTACTGGTATGGGTATAGGTGGTACCAGTATGGGTATAGGTATGGGTAGGGTACGGTACAGATATGGGTATGGGTATGGAATGGATTTGGGTATGGGTACAGGTATGGGTATGGTACAGATGTGGTTTTGGGTATGGTATGGGTATTGGTATGGATAATGTACAGGTATGGGTATGGATATGTATTGGTATAAGTATAGGTATGGGTATTAGTATGGATATGCTACGGGTATGGGTTTTGTGTATATGTATTGGTATAAGTATAGGTATGGGTATGGTATAGATATGGGTATGGGTATGTAACTGATATGGGTATAAGTATGGTACAGATATGGGTATTGGTATGGTATGGATATGGGTATGGGTATATTACAGACATGGGTATGGTATGGAATGGATATAGGTATGGGTATGCTATGGATATGGGTATGGGTATGTTATGGATATGGGTATGGGTATGGGTATGGGTATGGTATGGATATGGGTATGGGTATGGGTATGGGTATGGGTATAGGTATGATACAGATGCGGGTACGGGTATGGTATGGAGAGGGGTATGGGTATGGACCTTTGTTAAAAATGTACTAAATAAAAAAGTGACCCAACGGGTCGTGGATGGTCTAGTATAATACTAAAACTTTCAAATGTTCGTTTGTTTATTTCTTTGTTTGTTTGCACGCTGGAAGGTAAAAGGGCTGGTGCTGCCCGTAGACTCTTGCTGATTATTATTAATAGGGTTAATTCACCTGTGGGTACGGGTATGAGTACGGTATGGATATGGGTGTGGGTATTGGTATGGGATGGTATGGATATGGGTATGGTATGGATATTGGTTGAGCATGGGTATCGTTATGGGTATGGGTATGGTACAGGTATGGGTATGGGTATAAGTATGGGTATGGGGATGGTATGGGTATGGTACAGATATGTCTATGGTTATGTGTATAGTATGCATATGGGTATGGGTATGTACAGATATGGGTATGGGTATGGGTAAGGGGATAGGTATGGATATGGTACAGATATGGGTTTGGGTATGGTACAGATATGGGAATGGGTATGGGTATGGTATGGAATTGGGTATGGGTGTGGGTATGGGTATAGGTATGGTATGGATACGGGTATGGGTATAGGTATGGTACAGATATGGGTATGGGCCTTTTGTTAGAAATGTAGTCACTAAAAAAGTGACCCAACCATGGGTAGTCTATCCTTAATTAAAAATGATCACACACGTTGAATTTGCCTAAGCGGTCTTGGTTTTCGCGGTCGTTGCCCATACCCCAGTTTTCAAACACACACACACACACACACACACACACACACACACACACATTATACACATATATATATATATATATATATATATATATATATATATATATATATATATATATATATATATATATATATATATATATATATATATGTGTGTGTGTGTGTGTGTGTGTGTGTGTGTGTGTATTGTATAATTATGCAGGAAACTAGCTGAGCTGACCATTATCATAGAGAAGGCACATAGCTCTAGGAAAACTATATCTAAAATCTAAACAACTCCATTCCTTTGTTACCACATTTTTTTCCATCTAGAGTGTTGCAACTGAAAAAAAGGACTGAAATCACAGGCAAAAGTGATGAGATCACAAAAGGGGTAGTAAAGCCCAGCCACAAGAGACAGATATGGAGGTCAAGGAATACAAAGGAAGGGGGAGGGCTCAGGGCTTTACTCCGCAACCTGATAAATTATGATGAAAGCGAAAAGTGGAAGTGTGAGTCTTTTCTCACTCAGTATAGAAAGCGAGTGCCATTATAATACGCATATTGGAAAGGCCTCGGTTTGGACGAACCAATGCTGATGATGTGAAAATTGAGCAAGAGCGCCTGATTCCAGTACCACTCAACACTGACCCGGCTCAGGTTTTTGTTGAACATTACTCTAGTCTCCGCAACAGTAACAGCAACACAATCAGGATTTCACCGTATTATTCTCGACGGCAAAGAAGGAAAAGAAAAAAAAAACTGTTACCTACAAAAGAGAGTTCGGTTAATATGGTCGCGCGCTTCTGAGTGGATACATTTGCTATATGTCTTCAAATTGTATTACTTGAAGAGTTACCAGTGTGTATCTCTTCAGGTATGGTTTTTGTTGTGCGTATTATGATGGCACTCGCCTTCTATACTGATTGAGAAAAGATTCCTACTTCTAGTTTTCGTTTTCATCATAATTTATCAGGTTGCAGAGTAAAGCCCTACCCCTTACCCCTTCCTTTGTATCCCCTGACCTACATCTGTCTCTTTTGGCTGGGCTTTACTATCCCTTTTTTGATTTCATCACTTTTGCCTGTGATTTTAGTATATCTCAGTATCTCAAACATTTACAAAGTGAGAGCCTGGCTGAGGCATTCGCATGTGTTGTTTATATTTTCCTTTCTTGAAATAATAACTTTTAACCGTGATCGATATCTTTCATAACAGCAAACAGACGACTGCAAATCAGTACTTAAAAAAGCAAAAGATTATAGTACGCTCCTGGCACGACCAAATAAACGGAATTGACTCTCACCTCAAAGGGGAGAGTTGCTGTGAAGGAGAAAAACGAAGTGGGTAAATTAAAGTCACTCCATTATACTTTTTTGATTTCTTGCGAAATATAATTATGCTGTTTTTTTCCTGAGTGAGGAAGAAACAGAGGCTAGGGGTGGAAAACATGAGCAAGAGTACTGTAGTCCGAGTGAAGGGAAACTTATAAAAATATGCAATTAACGGTGATGCAGATGAAGGAAAAATAGCTGCAGTCGATTGGCATTTTACTCATTAGAGATAGAATTCACTTCTTTTTTTTACATCTGTTTTTAAAGCAGCATAATTTTTCTCTCAAGTTTTGAAGATAAGTGAAAAGTGTTTTGGAATTACAGAAAATAATAAATATGATTGTAAAAGTTTATTAAATTTTATTGCATATATATTTTTATATGCATATCATATAATGTTATTTTTCATATTGCAAATGATCTCAATTGCATATAATAAAACATCAGCATCATAAACATATATATTTGTTGCTCTGGAGGATTAAACTAAGACTTATTTTAGTTAATAAAAAGCAATTTTCCCAAGCGAATCGTTTGTGTCATATAATAAATTTCCTGTGTTACAAATAAAGCAACAGATCTTGAGATAGATAAGCACCAACTGAAGATGTGATCTCAGTTTGTATCTTTTCATGAGGTTGATCTTCGCCCCAGTTTCTTTATTAGGTAATATTCCATAAAAAGTAAAGCAATAAACGTAAAACAATATGCACCAAATATAATCTGGAGAGACCAGCCAAATGGTAAGAGAAAACGAAAAAAGACAGGTATCCTTAAAATATTTTTAAGAATATAAATATATATATATATATATATATATATATATGTATTATATATATATATATATATATATATATATATATATATATATATATATATATATATTATTAATGGATGTATGTATGTGTGTGTGTAAGTGAATGCTCCACATACACTCTGAATTGCATTGAGCAATTTCAACCAAAATTGGTATATATATGACTTACTATCTCGATAGGAACACTGTGGGGGTAAGACATCACTAGCGCCAAAAAAGGGCACCAAAGGGGTTGGTGGTGGATGGGTATCCCTGAAACGGGGCTGGTTCTGCTACTGAAACCGGCTGGTTATTCCCGTAGAGTTAGCAACTTTACGAATTTATCATACATAATTTCGGTATACTACATAATTATGACTCACTATCTGGCAAAGAATATTGTGGGGGTAAGACATCAATTGCACCAAAGGGAGTGAGGTTTGGGAAGTTGCTGATACAGAGAGAGAGAGAGAGAGAGAGAGAGAGAGAGAGAGAGAGAGAGAGAGAGAGAGAGAGGAAGTAAGAGAGCGAGAGAAGGAGAGTGAGAGGGAGAGGAAGTGAGAGAGAGAGTAGAGGGGTTGTTATATGGAAGAAAGAGGGAAAGAGCCAGGAGGGTTGGAGAGAGAGAGACAGGGAGAGAGACAGGGAGAGAGGGGGGGGAGAGAGACGGAGAGAGTGAGAGGAAGAAAGAATGAGAAGGAGAGAGAGAGAGAGAGAGAGAGAGAGAGAGAGAGAGAGAGAGAGAGAGAGAGAGAGAGATAGTTTATCGGTTGTCATTCAATTCTCAGGGGCAGGGCTGGTTGTCAGTGTGTGTAGTATATATATATATATATATATATATATATATATATATATATATATATATATATATATATATATATATATATATATATATATATATATATATATGTGTGTGTGTGTGTGTGTGTGTGTAGAATTAATAGCCATAATAATGTTTCATCTTCATGACTCCCCCCACCTTTTCTTGGGCACGCTTAATAGTACAATCATATATCCAGGCGGGGTATAAAAGAAGCATCCTTTGTCCTCCATGGTAAGATTTAACCCCAAGCATGAGAGGTTCCATTTTTTTATTTTCATATCGCAGGTAAAAACCGTCCTACGGTAGTCATAATTTTAGACGTGGAATGTAACGTGACGTCTCCTGGTTTAATGAAACCGTCATATACACGGTAATTCTATATTGCCCTGACAGGAAATTTTGCTAATTCGTTGGTGCTTATTTGGTGGAACATATAATTCATCTAATTCATACTTTTGTTTCTGAAGCTTTTATTTATGTTTATTCAGTTATTACGGTTAAATCTTTCATTGCGAATCTATCTTTCTTTTTTTGTCAAGTTTCTCTTGTAGCGATAATATTTACAAGCTCATTTTTGCATTGCTGCGATTATTCTCTGATTAATTCATTATAGTGCGTTTCTATGGTGTCTCAGGTCCAGGGCCTATGGCGTGAGGGGTCAAATACTGCCATTGAAGGTGCTACTTTATTTATTAACCCTCTGGATACGGGCTTGACAATCGTAGAGAGAAGCGTGAAGAAGTTTAGCAGTTAAGACGTAACTCTAGAAACTAAAGGTGTTCATGCACTTTTTGCTATATACATATACACAACACACACACACCCTCAGACCCACACACACACACACACACACACACACACACACACACACACATATATATATATATATATATATATATATATATATATATATATATATATATATATATATATGCATGCAAGACTGTTTCAATGGATTCTGGTGGGCTTAACTTTTAGTTCATAAGAAATTATATTCTCCACTTTTCTTTTTCCTTTTTATGCCGCATTTTACGCTTCACTTCAGTGCATTGGTTGAAATCGTCCTAGAACAGCAATATTTTTTTATTTTCCATGTAGTGTGGCATTTTCTACCTTTACCAAATCATTCCAGTGTGCGGTAATTTTGCGTTACTTTGATGAATACTTTGCACATTTGATGGTGATAATTTCACCGAAAATAATAATGATTTTAATAAATACCTTTTGTAGCCAATTTCAGTAATAAAAATAAAAGCATCTAGAATATATATATATATATATATATATATATATATATATATATATATATATATATATATATATATATATATATATATATATATATATATATATATATATATATATATATATATATATATATATATATATATATATATATATATATATATATATATATATATATATATATATATATATATATATATATATATATATATATATATATATATATATATATATATATGTGTGTGTGTGTGTGTGTGTGTGTGTGTGACTGAATCGCTTTCTACAAATCTGTTCCTTTTCTATTTTCATGATAAGAGGAACAGGTTACTTGATTTTTTGGCATGATGCTCGTCCATTAATGATTATTATTGTTCCTGTCCATGAGAATTAGTTGCCAGCTCAATAAAATAGGATTTGAGAGAAAAGATAAAGTCTTTCATTATCAGCGATGAAAAAGTAAAAAAAAAAAAAAGTATGTTGAACTGAATATTGTGGCAAGATCCCTTTTTAATGGTTTACAAAATACTCTTTGGACATTTTCATGATAAATAGTGAAGAACCGGATCAGTAGTGAAAAATAATAAACTTCTGATTATAGAAAATTTAATGATGATTTGGCATTCATCATTTTTTTCATTCCTGGAAAACCCGCGATAATAATTGAGCATTGCTACAATAAGAGCGGAATGAGAGAGATTTTTGCGCGATTTCTAAGAATTGCGACAAATTAACGCTGTACCACAAATGGCGACACGTGAAGTATTTCTCCTTACCAAGATAGGTACAACATTTATTCTCAAGAAATTTGTCCTTCAGTCTCTAAAAGGAATTATTGTCTGAGAATGCTATCAAAATAACGTGGAATGCAAATACTCGTCTATCCTTATTTTTTAGTCTGTGTGTGTGTGTATACATACATCATATATATATATATATATATATATATATATATATATATATATATATATATATATATATATATATATATATATATATATATATATATATATATATATATCCTGTAGTAATATTAAATTTTCTTCTATATAGATGAGGCTAGAGTTATGCTGATGACTCATTTACAGGCATGCTTGATAATACTTTTGATTCTTTGGTGCTACTAAGTCGAAATACATATAAGAAGAGTCTGTAAGATTCCCGGAACATAGCAATATTCTGCCTTTACTTACCTATAGTATTATGGATCATAATGTTGACTATACGAAGAATTAGGAAATTATATCGAGTGCACCATTACTTATCCCTAAGTACTGTGGGTTTGGTATAGAGTGAAGGACATTGTTGATGACCTTAGGAAAATGAATTTTTTTTTTTTTACTGTTGTGATGACAACTGCTTTCGGTTAATTATACACGTACCTAGTTTTGAAAGCGTAGCCTGAAAAGAGGTCATTAAACTGTAAAAAACGGTTCTCATAATTACGGATATAACTAAAAATGAGAGAAAACGCATTAATAAAGAATTGAATGAATATGCAGATAAAGTGAACATGGGTAAGCAAATCAGTGAAATATTAATATGTGTATACATAGAATTGATTGAAAAGCAAAATGGCCAAGGTATTAGTTGATGGCACTTAAATAAAAGCTTCAAGTCCTTGTTAAACTTGAGCTGTTTCATAATTTTGCAGTAAAAGGATTGAATGCTCTTTAGGATAGATCAGAGTAACATCTTTGCATCTCAACAGGATATAAATGATGATACATTACAAGGAGTAGCGCAAAATAATGACATAAGCACGGGAAATAAAGAGAAGAGCAATCTATTGTTGAATATTACAAAATAAAAGTGTAGGTTTTGCATAATAATCCATGGAATAGGAACATGATACGGAATGTTGCAAGTAAATAACGTCACAGCTTGATTGAGTGCGGTGACATTCCTCACTGATTATCCAAACCACTATAATACTTTCTTGATGTCTGAGAAGGATATGAAATACTTCGTTCTACATTTGAGGTGAGTAAACAACAGCAATAACAGTTGTACCTTTAGACATTGCTTCATCCTGTTCATAAAGTCAACAAGTGTGTTGCAACACAACAAGGAAATAAAAGCCCAGCTTTACTAACTGCTTGACCAATAATTAATTGTTCATGTTGCCACCAATAAAAACTGTGAAAAGAATACACAACATACAATCCGATACCAGAATTATGAGGTATTTTGATGTCAATCTTATAGTTAAACAAATAAGAGGTAGCATTTAAAGATATTTGAACAATATTGGACTCAAATCCATAGTCTGCATTGTCTTGGACCCACCAAAAAGTATTATATTCCATTTCTGTATTGGGGTGGGCTTTGGAAATCCTGTGCTAGAATCTAGCAGTTGTAGTCCTATCCTAGATCACTAATATAATTCTTAGTTGTCTTCAAGAGTTTACATATAGTCAAGTATAACCCTACAATAAAGATGTACCGTGGTTAAAAATTAATTTTTTGGACTGAAATGGTCGGTCGTTATCTTCAAGCAATTTTCCCTTGGCAAGTGAAATGGAGCTCTAAAATCTAATTTGGATAAAAAAAAAGGGGGGATTTTTGTTGTGATTTTGAATTTGTCATTTTGTAATTGATAACTAAAAATCAGTTTAATAGGTTATAAAAAAAGAAAATTAATAGGAGAGAGACTTTTAAAAGGTCGTTCCACGACTCTCTCTCTCTCTCTCTCTCTCTCTCTCTCTCTCTCTCTCTCTCATTATGGATATCAATGAAATTTCTGAAACAATGTAATTACTGTGATAAAGTCTCTCACTTCACCCTTCAGTATTTCCATATAAACCAGAAGGTTCTCAAATCCAAATTTCACTTCAGAGCCCAAGTGCATTGTCGAGGGAAAGTGACCGTCGTCCATGCAGTCCAAATATTTCACTCTTAAAAACTGTACAAATTTTATAGGAGTTTTCTACTTACCCTCACTTAAGTTCTTGTTGACAGATGATAACTCCCTGATTTGATTTTAACTTTAGGAATTTTACCCATTTTTTGTTTCTCAGGATACTGTAAGCTTGCATTGAATTATAATTAATTCACCATAAAGGATAATGTAAAATAGGAAAAAAATGTATTTTTTTTCAAGTTTGTTCACTATATTACGCTTGAGAGTGGTGAGAACAGAAATACATGAAACACTTTTCTTCAGATTCCTATATGGACTCCTACCGAGACATTCTGAACCATGCAATTAACTTTTCAAATACTGAATTACATTAAGTAATGGTAACTAGTAAAGAGAGAGAAAAAAATACTGTCTCATGGGCGCAGGTAGATTGGAAAAACAATGAATAGAAAGGGAGACTTCTGACGACAAGAAAAATGAGGAAGATAACCATAATAATAGAATATAAAAATCATGCTGAACGTGATGGCATAAACTTACATTTCATCTTTAGGAAGTGATAAAGGGAGACATTAGCTATTCCTCGGCTAATGGCAGGAAGAAAGCCTTTAAACTAGGGTCGTACTAACGAAAGGTTACTATCTCTATCGTTCCTTGGCCACAACTGCCAGGTTTCTGACACTGGCAAGAGTGGGGAGATGAGACATGAATCTTGAAATTAAGGAGGCATTCAAACACCCACTGACCCTCGATTGTGTAGGAGGGGGATTAAAAGCAAATTACAAGCGTATTGCCAGGGGATGGCTCAAAGGACTGGCTGAAGGCCTTGCTCACGCTATTCTTGTGAAATCCCAGGGCGCCCGTGTAAAGATTTGGGGGTGGTGGGCCATGTGGTCGTCAAGGGACAAAGAAGCAGAAGTAGGAAGGCGAGAGTACATTTAAAATAATGAGAAAGTTGATGGAGAAATATTGATAGAAGCTGGAATAAATTAATTTGAGACAAGATAGTCTTTCCCAGAAAGTACTCTCATTTCTCTGCCTTTTATGAAAAACTGATTTTTTTCAAAAGCAGATTACCAGTATTTCGCCACAGTTTTATCGCTTGACTGGCTTTTGGGACGTTTAAAACAAATTCGAAAATAAATATCTTTACATTGGTAACTGATGCTTCCAGACGGTTAAAAATATTTTTGCATTATCACCTGTACATGCACTAGAAATACGATAATGAATTCCTAAAAAGAATTCCCTTTTCTGCTTTTTTGTTGCAATTTCCGGATCTACAATATTTGATATCTATGATCACATACCGGAAGCAATGCCCTCATGCTAGTGTTTTCTTTTATAGTACATGAATTCAGCAGCATTTTACCAACATATTTATTGAGTTTATAAACATAGTAAAATTTTTTCTAATGCAGATTCTAAACATCATATAGTCTGCAAAATGAAAATTAGAATATATTGTCATACATTCTAAGCATATGTATACGAAAAGATTTAAGGTCCGAAGTGTTAATAGTTCCATTGGGTATGCCTAGTTTTGAACATGAGCAGAAGCAACTTTTATCCACGATTCATCTTACATATTCATGTCCATAAAACCAGCTACTTACAGATAATTAAAAAATAACGAAGAAACTTACCAAATATATAAAATTTTATTAAAAATAATTTTCTCTCGCTCGCTCTCTCTCTCTCTCTCTCTCTCTCTCTCTCTCTCTCTCTCTCACACACACTACGTCCTCCTCCCCGTAGCCCTTAATTTTTCTCACTCAGCATAAATTTGAAGTTTATCAATCCTTAAGCATTTTCAGCCTGGGAACAACATTTTGAAGGCACAGTTAATAATAACCAATAGATTTCATATGTTCAGGTGGATTAAACTGAAATAAAAAGGGATTTCTATCAGCTTACTAACAGTGGCTGGGCCTCGGAATACCATCTACAAAATTAATGAAATGAGGAAAATAAGTAATCTCATTATAATCGGACTGATGACTGACATCGAGTAGATTAGCCACATCAGTGCTTCATCTTTTCAATTTTAGGCATTAATACTTTGGTGAGCTATATTATTATTATTATTATTATTATTATTATTATTATTATTATTATTATTATTATTATTATTATTATTATTATTATTATTATTGTTGTTATTATTATTATTATTATTATTATTATTATTATTATTATTATTATTATTATTATTATTACAATCCATGTCCAGATACACCTGGAACTGAACATGTATAACATTAAAATGAATAGAAATTTGAAACAGTACTTCGGAAATTACAAGTAATTATAGAAAAGTGTACTTCGGTGCGCTCTCAAACATGATCAAGGTCAATACATAAGGGCTACGGTAAATCACTAAGGTAAGTACGAAAGTTATGTAACATGAACAGGCCAAATACAAATAAATTAATTAAGGAGAACAAAATTACAATGTCAAGCACAACCATAACACTTACCACATAACAGTATGATGAACAAAAATGGCGAACCTATTGAAATATACATCTTTAAAACTCCCTGTCCTAGCCCATTAGATTAAAGAAGAGAGAGATGGAAAAAGCGGGATTGGTTACCAACTGGATCCCTTCCCTCATTATCTCCTAAAAAAGGAAAATGTGCACCAAACGATACTTCCTCCATACATCATTAAAAATTCCTCCCTTACGTTCATCTCCAGTAGCTTTCCGAGGAGGATTCTCTGTTCCGAGTCTACATCTCATAAAAAAAAGTGTATTAATAGTAATCAAAACACAATTATGTAGACTTAAGAGTTTATGTTTGACTCTAGGGTTATTTACGGATCGTATTCTTTAGGCAAACAACGAGAGACTTTCAATATATGTATATATATATATATATATATATATATATATATATATATATATATATATATATATATATATATATATATATATATATATATATATATATATATATATATATATATATATATATATATATATATATATATATATATATATATATATATATATATATATATATATATATATATATATATATATATATATATATATATATATATATATATATATATATATATATATATATATATATATATATAAACGCATACTAATATGAATCAACAAAACGTTTTCACCAATTACGGGTTTCTCTACTAAAAATTTAAATAACAATCTGTGCCACGATCGTCTTTATTTGTATTTATCTGTTACATACATTAATTTCCTTGGCTTTGTTTCTGCATGTGTGAGTGTGTCCCCATGCCTCCCACGTCCCTCTCCCCCTCCAAAAGCCAGTTTAAGCAGGGTGGACCCTAAGCACCCTCCCTCCCCCGGGACTTCGCCCACCACTTCCTCCTCCCTCCCACCCCTACCCCTCAAAACCGGTTGAAGCAGTGTGGTCCCTAAACACCCCCCTCTCCCCAGGACCTCAACTCCCTCATGGAATAACAATATTACCCTTCCCCCTCCCTCTCCCCCCTCCCCTCCTCCCTTTCCCCTCCTCCTTCCCTCTTCCCTTTTTCCTTTTCCATGTTTTAAGACGTTTGTATATGACCGAAAGTACGGGAATGATATGGTATGGGTATGGATATGGATATCGGTATGGGTATGGAATGGATATGGGTATGGGTATAGGTACTGGTATGGTAAGGATATGGATTTGGGTATCGAGATGGGTATGGGTATTGGTATGGGTATGAGTATGGTACAGGTATGGGTATAGGTATGGGTGTGGTACGGATATGAGTATGGATATGGAATGGATATGGGTATGTGCATTGGTAAGGGTATAGGTACTGGTATGATAAAGATATGGGTATGGGTATCGGATTGGTATGGGTATTGGAATGGGTATGATACAGATATGGGTACTGGTATGGTACAGACATGGGTATGGGTATGGTACAGGTATGGGTATAGGTATGGGTATGGAATGGATATGGGTATGTGCATTAGTACGGGTATTGTATGGGTATGGGTATGGTATGGGTATGGGTACAGGTATGCATATGATACAGGTATGGGTATGGGTATGGGTATGGGTATGGGTATGGGTATGGTATGGATATGGATATGGGTATGATTATGGGTATGGGTATGGTATGTTTATGAGTATGGTAGGGATATGGGTATGATACAGATATGGGTATGGGTATGGATATGGGTACGGTTCGGATATGGGAACTAGCAAATGCAAGCGATAGCGAGCATCTGCTAGTCATTAATAAAACCTCTCTGTGACTGCCCCAGACGCCTGATATGCGTACAGAATAAGTAGATTATAGAGTAAGTATCTGGAGGCCATAAAAGGAAATTCATAATCATTCCTCTTGGATTAAACTATTAGAATGCTATCACTCTTGTTGCATGAGTAGGTAAATTCAGTCGGAAAAGCAAAGGAAATCCTGAACTAGACTACACTGGGAGATGTAACAAAATATTTCGACATCTGGACTATTTCACATTCTCTCTTACCACAGACAGATGGCTAGAATTGTCTTTTATCACTTACCAACCGTTCGGTTTCACTGCATTATCTTTAGGTGAATGTAGAATGGTAAACACAAGATTAATTGAGTTTTAGGTGTCCAGAATCCTGCTCATAAAATTAGTCATGATGATTTCAACCTCAAAGTAAGTACCAGTAGATGACATGATTCACAAAATTGATAATGTGCGAAGGATAGTGATTCCTTGAAGCTAAATCAAAAAGAATTGGTGGCCCCCCCCAAAAAAAAAAAAAATCCTTTATACCATTAAGTATCAGAATTTGCCACTACAAATTTTAAGAGCCTGATGTCAACACTCGAATTTAAGTTTCGCGAAAAAAAATATTTTCTTTCCTATTTTCAGAAATGAATGACATGTCAAAAAATATAAAAGATATTTGGTTTAATGTCTCTTAGAATACCTGGAAAAAAAAAAAGTTTGTTCTTAATTTTTTCATAAAGTAACTATTATTATTCTCTGACATAACACTTCAACGTTACATGCTTTTATATGATTTCATCACAATGGACACTAAAACTTTCTCTTCCTCATTTTTAAAAAGATTTTTGTTGTGCTTTCACCGGGTGCAGTATATCATCCTCTTTTGACTATGGGTATTGTTTGTAGATTGCTGAATAAGGTCAAACACCACTGTATTATGAGGAACTCTTGTCTGCACTGTCAGACAAAAATAAAAATCCCTAGGATTCAATATATTCACCTATGGTGCTTAGAAGTCCTCTAGCATTTAAGTTCGTCCTTCATGCTAAAGCTACTTTCTCTTATTTACTTTTATCAGCGGCAGAAACAGGCCATTCACTTTTACAAAAATATTAAATAACAATAATGTGCAATTAAAATCGAAGGTTTAATGAATAACCTCCACCAGATACTTAAGTTTTATTCTCAACTAGGTGACCAACCTGGTGCTGCCTGGGAAAACTCTGAATGGCAGTCTATGGGTAGGAGAGGGAAAAGGGAAGGGGAGGGAAGAGGGAAGGGGAGGAGGAGAGTGTAGTAAGAAGGGAGAGGGGGAGGGGAAAGGGAGGGGAAGGTGAAGGAAGGGTAGAGAATGGGGATGGGAGGAAATTGAAGTGAAGGGGAGGGAGGATGAGGGGAAGTGGGAGGGAGGAGGAAGGGAAGGGTAGGGAAGGGAGGGAAATGGAAGGGAAGGGTAGGGGATGGGAGGAAATGGAAGGGATGGGGAGGGGGAGGAGGAAGGGAAGGGTAGGGGATGGGAGGGGAATGGAAGGGAAGGAGGAGGAGGAGGAAGGGAAGGGTAGGGGATGGGAGGGGAATGGAAGGGAAGGGGAGGGGAGGGGAGGATAAGGGGAAGGGAGGGAGGGGAGGGAAAAAGAAGGAAGAGGGAAGGGGAGGGGAACTGGGATGGGGATGGGAGGATTAGGGGAAGATAGAGCGTGAGGTAAGGGGGAGGGGAAGTTATGTTCCTCTATTAGAAGAGAATAAAAATCATCTCCACTGAAAAAAAGACAATAAGTAAAAAAATATTGTTTCTGTTATCCATAACATATGCTATGTGACGCTACAAAGTAGTTGCTATAACGAATTCTGAAGGTAAAAACGAAGAAGAAACTATAAGGAAATTCACATTTGAACGAAACAAAATGGCTATACTGTTACTGTACATCTTGCAAGTCAGGTTGAGCTAGCAGCTAGTACGCATGCGCGAATGAGGAAGACGAATGACTTTCGATGGAAACTTTTTCTCTCCTAATATTATTCCTAACCTCATTTAAACGATTTTATAACAAAATACGTCATCATGACGTCATGAATCGCTATAACAAATTCCGAAGGTAAAAACGAAAAAGAAACGAACGGGTTACATTTGAACGAATAAAAAAGAGGAAATACTGTCATCGTACATCTTGCACGTCTGGGTAAGGCAGCAGCTACTTGTTAATCAAACGTCTGACAACGCCTGGAAGAAAACCTGGAGTGGTCAGGCAAAAAATGGCCATTAACCCATAAAGCACCAGAGGGAAAACCTGATAGAATTTCTAAAAACGATGTCTGTGTTTGTATGTCTGTCACAAGGGTAGGGCCTTGATTTTGAGCTATAAGCTTCCTGGGGTCAAATAGGGGCCGCTTCCCAAATTTTGTCCAGGTTTGTCAAGTGGTTCAGATTTCTATAGCGCACAGACATCCAAACATACATACAAACATTCACTTTTATATATAAGAAGATGAAAATGATGAAGAATATGTCATCTACAGTATGTCCAAAGCATAAATGGCAGGTCTGCTGTACTTAAAATCTTTTTCTTCCAGTACGAGTAAGCTTTACAGTTTGTGCTAAGCACACTTTTTAAACAGGGCTTTCACATCTCTCTGAAGTCAGTAAAGTAGCTAAACTGCATCCTGAGGCTTTACTAGCCGTTCAAATAAGCATTCCCTGTATATGAATGACGAACTCCATAATGCATTAGGCATCAAGGTATTTCTTAATTTCTCTTATATACACATGCACACATACATATGCATATTATATCTATCTATTTATCTATTTATATGAACACACACACACACACACATATATATATATATGTGTGTGTATATATATGCACACACTCACACAAACACACACGCACACATACACACACACATACACACACACACACACACATATATATATATATATATATATATATATATATATATATATATATATATATATATATATATATATATATATATATATATAAAGATGTATGTATATATGTGTAAACATTAAACTTTTTAATGCAAAGATTCTGTTTTAAATGACACTAAATGAGGATATCATAATTTTGTAATTTATAGTCTTCCCTGCAGAAGCTCAATCTTTAATTAATTTTCTTTCCTCATGTTACATGTTTATGACTAAATATTTGTTATGCCTCTATGCACTAGATGATTATTTACATCTATCCTGAAATAAATAGCTTATTTGGTGACTTTCATTCTAGTGGAATAAAATTTATTTAAAAACTTGTTTTAATTGTAAATTTCATTCGACTTAGTCCATGAAATCATGGACACTTGCTTTACCGTGAAATTTACAGATCTTGAATAATAATAAAAAATAAAATGATATCATTAAAATAGTAAAATATTCCAGCAAAGGAAATCTTTAACTTTTTCATAAAATAATATTTCATCAGATTTTGCATGAAGCTTGAATATTCGTTCTTGCATGAAACAGCACGAAGAGCAAGTATGTATTATCTATTCAACAAGATATTCCAAAAACGCCTATAACTAAGCACAAGTAATAATTTACTACATTAGAGCAAAAAAATTAATTTGCTTGCATAAAGTGATCATTATCTAATAATATTTTCGCTTACTCTAATGACAAAAGAATAATCATGATTTAGAAATATATAAGTATATTGGCAAGATGCAAAGTTCATGTTACTAAAACTTGATATTCAAACAAATCTGCAATCCACTGGGTTAATATTTGGCAAGATTTTTGCTAGTTTTAAAAAGTTTAATGTGCATCCAAGAATGAATTACATAATGGTGCATGACGTAGTATGTTGGACATAATGGAATTTTTTTTGCGGACAATACGCTCTGTACTAGAGTATTACAAACCCCCAATGTTCGAATTTTGTGAATAATTGCGATACTGAAATAACACGGAATCATACATAAATGCTGCAATTACTGAAGAGTGTTAAACAGTCAAAGGGAAGGCATTCTTACGCTTTATGTTTAGTCAAATCAACAGAATCACTGCAATTTGGAAATATATCTTGAGAAAAACAATTGAAATGGAATAGAGTGGCTTAAACTGATTGCTTTTTGATGGCTGAGATTAATGATCGCAATCCGTCTCGAGGATTTCATCGTAATCATCTTTGAGTAATGGCCATTGCAATGAAACCGTGGGGAGTCTTGAGAATGTTGTGAGGTTTCCAGGGTTTTCATTTCCTCTTTTAATGTGTTTTCTTAATCGTCGTTTTCAAGATGTTTATCTTTACCGGATGAGAAAAGCATTAATCATTAAGACGCTTTGGAAGCGTGACTTTAGATGCCTTTTGTGATAATAACGTAAAACAACAAATTATGGTTTCTGTTACATAGTGCCAAAGGGCCATTAATCTACACACACACACACACACACACACACACACACATACAAAATAGTAATGAGTCTGGAATTTCATGACCACCAAAATTTCTTTGAGGAATATACAAAGGTTTTTTTTTTTTTCTGCCGGTTTGGAGATAGCTATCTTTACCTGATTAATCGATTAAACTTCTAGGCTATCCTACTTCACTGAACTCATTCATTTATCTTTGTAGAGATGTAAAACGAAGGTTCTGTGTTATCTGCTTTATTGTGACAAAGAACTATTTACTTGCAGAAAGAAATCTTTAGTGCGTTTGGGGTTTCGGGGCAGCAATTACTACTTTGAGGAACATGATGCGTTCCTACTTTGAATCTTCTTTGGAATCATTCTATTTTTCATTAATTACCATACGAAGATTCATGCGTGCTGATAAAGGTTGATAAAAATTTATTAGACCTTACTCATTGCAGTGAATCTGTCAAAAACTAAAGTCTTCATAATACATTTAACTGGATGTACAGAAAGTAAGACTGATAATGAGGAAAGTAAAAAAGATGTGGGGAAACCTTTTGTTATAATGAGACGTTTCTGAAATTAATGGTACTCCGAAAATTATTTAGAAAATTAGACATTCACGTGCACGTAATTAAATATTTAACTGAATAGTTTCATGTAAGTGATAATACTAGAATAGTTTATATACCTAATCTCTGGGGAAAAGTAAAGCCAAATACCAGTTATTTACAAAAGAACGAAGGAGCACAAGGAGAGTTTTAAAGGTTATAGGTTCAGTAAATTAATAAGCGATGATAGACTTTATCTGACTTCAGAATTAAGAAAAATGAGAGAATTTTAAATTTTAATAATATTGAGATGAAATTATAATGGTGATTGTGATCGATTCCCAGGCAAGTTGGAAAATACTCGTCAGAAAGAGCAACGACGTTTATCCATAAGAAAATGTTTTAGTCTAAACAAAATCAGTCTTAAACAATAAAATAGCTTTAATGTTAAACAAAATCTTATGACTGATGCCCATAAAATAATCATCTTTTCTTATTTACCTTTCACTGCAAACAGAACGTCGTTCATTTCTTGACGGACATAGTTCCTTGAAAGAAACTGCGTAGAAAACATATTTTACTACATGAGACCCATTTTCCCTCTTTTTCTTCCTAGTTTCACTGTTTCTATGCTCCGAAGTACTCGCTTTCTCTCACAGGCGCGCAGACACGTAGGCAGAAAGCATCACAGAATCAAATACTTTAGGCGATGAAGTACAATGTATCACCTAGTCAGTACATGGTGAAAATGTAGAAAAGTACGTAGAGAGCGTGAGCTTCCTTCTCCACTGAAGTTACGTTTATATCTTTTCACAAAAATTAATCAACTGTGGCCAGTCACGAGGACTACCATTCGGAAAATTTTTCATAAAAATTCACACAACTTTCTTTCGTAATCTTACTAATATAAATACAAATAAATAAATAAACCCCCTTTCCCCTCGCAAGAATAACTTTCTTGAAGGAGGTAACAAAGCCCAATGCATCATAAACAGACAATAAAATACAATCAAGCTTACTCTTTCCAGATATATACAATGAACATAAAATAATTTATTCGGAATACTTTCATCTTGTGGAGCAAATACTTGATAAAAATCGGAATGCTATCATGACAAATAAAATGACCAGGGAAAGTACATCGCTTCTTAAAATATTTGAAATTCGGCATTTTTAGTTAGAAGATAGTATAAATTGCCATTCCTAAGCAACTGATTTCTTTAGTCGATTGTGGATAATTGTCGTCATCTTAAAAAAGAACATATGCATGGAGCTTTAATTTGGGGTACGTGCGGTGGCTACCAGAACTGTTAAAGTGGGACATCTGACAACCACGGTAAAAAATAAATATATCCATCATGCCGCTTTAGTTCTTAAATCCTTGAATGAATAATGAATCCCGGGTTTAGGAAATCTCAACAGGTTTAGTCGATTTTCATTTTTATGCAGAAGACTCATCAACGCTACCAGCATTGCAAGTAGGTGTACCACTCATATCTGCTTTGCATGGTTTCAGGATATTAAGTCTTTCTGTTTTTAACTCTTTTGTCGTTAAGTCATGACAATGTTTTCATTTAACTCTGATTTAATCACTTCTCACGCTAATCTGTTCCCTTCCACAATTTCAAAACTGCAAATCAGTTCCAAATAAATACTAACACATTTCCTTCACATCTTTAAAAAGAAAACTCACAAATGCAGCTAAAATACATTTAAAGAATTGACTGTGCCTTCAGCCACGAGCGTTAGATGTAATAATAACAGAAGACAGATTAACGAGATGTATTTTACGTCTAAGAGATGAAATAAGTGACAAACATATTGTAGGAATCTTTTTATGCATAAGATCAAATAAGATTAACATTATAATACCCATGTATGTCTGGTCATAAATATGATCAAAGCACTAGCCATTCATAAGAGTGGCTACAGATAAAAGGCTTTCAAAAACCTTTCTTTTTTACGCTTTCTGTGAATACCCATATATGGTGATCAATTTGACTGAAATTGCAGTATAATTTACAGGTAACAATACTCTGATCTGAAATAATTTAAAAAATTAGGAGGACTTTTAGCATAATGTATAGGACGTCTGCTTTTCACTTGATTATTAACATAATTGTGTCTTATTCACACATTAGCTTGATGTTTTACTAATTAATGAGATTTCAGGAAAATTTAAGATATGATGGATGGGATCAATTACGCGATAAAGAAATCGCCTTCTAATTAAGAAGCAAAAAAATTATCAATAACTGCTGGGCTTCTCCATTCTTTGTACCACTTTCGTTAGGAAGATTCATTGTTCTCCTCGAAAAAAAAAATTAATTTATCATGTTATTTGCACTAAATGGCCTTTGTTGATTTTTTCTATGAGGTGTAAGTTAGTGATGAATGGCTGAGAAGCACACAGTATTATAAAAGGCAAGGTAGTGTCCTGAGAATTATTTAAAAAAATGCATTATACACTTCAAAGACTCAAATTTAAGATGGATGTGTGCTTATTCTTTGACAGTGGCTCAGATAGCTCTCAAATTACAACCCTTCATCTTCTCTCTCTCTCTCTCTCTCTCTCTCTCTCTCTCTCTCTCTCTCTCTCTCTCATTTTTTAATACATGAATTGTTATGGGGAACTTACTTGAACAAATGTTGTCAGTTTCCTTCTAAGCTAACGCTTACCTGCTCTTCATTTGTATTAATTATATCATCTATGGCCCTTTAATGCTTTAGCTTTAAAGGTGATCTCATAAGCGATCTTTCATTCGTTCATAAATGATCCTTCACTTGCTGTGACCTAAGTTTTTGTCGCTTGAAGTAAAAACATGAAATAATACGCAGACAATGTAAAACTGGAGATTTATTTTATATTAATGAGAAGCAATGTACAGAGGACCTCCAAATATTCAAATAATAAATTCTGGTCTCAATGCTGTGGGTCTATCTTCCATGAGCGAAACATTCTGATTTTGGTGTATGGAAGTCAATAAAATTTTAGAACACACCGCGTTTTTTTACTGCTACTTTGAATGTCATTGGAGAGCCATAGTATTATAACTGTATTCTCATTTTACAACAAAAGTCTTGATTTATATATATATATATATATATATATATATATATATATATATATATATATATATATATATATATATATATATATATATATATGTATATATATATATATATAATATATATATATATATATATATAATATATATATATATATAATGCCTACTAATGATATGATAAATCTTCTAGATATCTTACAGAGCTCAAAAAGCTCATGAAAACATTTAATCATTGAAATAGTATTTAATTATTTTAGCTGCAATTTCGTGGACTTGAGGTTTAGCGTTTTCTGACATATTCTGGGTTTCCAAAAGAAGTGTCTATTTATGAGAGCTGCTCAACGATATCCGTGAAAAGTAGTAAACGATATACAGTAACTGTTCTTTCTTAAAGTTCATGTGGATTGATTATATATATATATATATATATATATATATATATGTATATATATATATTGATATATATATATATATATATATATATATATATATATATAATATATAAAGGTGTGTGTGTGTGTGTGTGTGTGTGTGTGTGTGTGTGTGTGTGTGTGTTGTGTGTGTGGGTGTTTATGTTTGTGTATCAGATGTGTATGTTTGTGCATGGGAGAGAGAGAGAGAGAGAGAGAGAGAGAGAGAGAGAGAATCTTTCATATAATTCAGCAAATTACAAAATAGAAAAGACTATCATAACAATGAAATCACTTCTCTCTCTCTAACCAGCTCTCTCTCTCTCTCTGTCTCCTTGTCTTTTGAAAGAGATGAATTATAGAATACTGACATATTTTTAGTATCACACGTATACTTTAAAAAAAATGTTCAGTGACCTCTGATGTCACTTCACAACTTTCGCTTTTGATATAAAAGCTGATACATTAATTCAGCAAACTTTTAATTTCTGTTTGGAAATGTATCGAACCCCGTCACGAGTAAATTTAAATACTTCAGAAACTCCCACGAGCGAATTAAGATATTGTCAACCGCGTCAGTTATAAGAAAAGATTTGGTCAATATGAAATGTTCTCGGAGACAAATAAAATAAATCTGATCAAACCTTTTTATTATTCTCATGACACTTAGTGTATCGATGATCGTGAATCTTTGTACCCTGAAACTGAATGAATTCTTTCTCATGAATAACTTGTTCAAACTAGCATACACGATTAATGAACTTTCTTTTATAAGAATTTAATTAAACATGTCACTTCTATCCTTATTTTGTGTACCCAAGTCGTTTCCCACTTTTTTTTCATGAATATATCCCTCATTTGACTTAAAGGCCTCTGTTTTGTTCAGATATTAACTCCTTTCTAACTTGCTTATTTTAGCTTTATATTGGACTTAATCCATTATGTTTAGATTATTGTTTCCCACTTGAGAACATCGGTTGTAAAGCAATTCGTTTTATCAATAATACCACTCTCACCTTTTCTCTCGATGCATTCCTGTACGACTCAATGTGGCCACCTTCTCCCTTTTTTATTGGTTATTGTTTGGTTAGGATTAAGGGGAAAATTCTTCCTTCTCTCAGTCACACTATACAACTCGTTAGGCCATCTCTTCCCACGTCCAGATAATGGAAACCGACCATTTCGGATTATAAAGTTCAGTAACTGTTCTTTTTCTTCTTCCATCTTCTAGTGTGAGGTTCAAGAAGACAGGTCTGGGTATGACTGATTTATTTCTCGGAAACCAGTTATACATTGAGAAATGCTGACGGAAAGGAAGTGACCGACCTGCGGATTCCCATGCCACGCATTTGGACAAGAATTTGCATTTGTTAGATGACATATAAATGAGAATAATTTGCGTAACAATAAACGTACAAAGTAGTTACATACATCAGCAGAAAGGCAGGACAATAACGCGTATGGAAAGATACATAAAAAATATTAAATAATAACGGGTAATATACATGGCGTGATTAATGCAGAGATGAAGAGGTGTTTGATGCCTTGACAAGTACTCTCCCCTAAGACAATGATTACAGAGATAATTATTGGATGACATGAATATTAACCCTTAAATGACGGATTGATCCTCAGTGTGAAGTGAAACAGGTTTGAGGAGGTGGACGGATTGAGCTTCAGTGTGAAGCGGCATTACGTACCCCTGTTATGGTAATAATGATTCGAAACAAAGGTGCCAATACTTCCTTGTGCTATAAATTCACTAATGGCAACTTTTATACAGACATGAGAGTTAGGCCAGTATCAGTAATGCTTGTGACTTCAAAGGGGAAAGTACTGCATCTCTCTCTCTCACATGAGTCTTTTTGTAAATTTACTTGTAAATATACAAAGGGGTTGCTGTTGTTTTTTGTTTTTGTCTTTTACGATAGTATGTCGGCTGTAAATGTAATTTTACAAAGAAAATTACAAAGAAATATTATAAAAAGCATGTAAAAGTAAAAAAAAAGGTACTGAATCTTCCTTCTCCTAATTTACGTGAATATTTTACAACAAGTATGAAAAAAAATTTGTTACTGCTTTTATTTCTTACCTGTTTTGATATTGTGTGAGCAGTAATAATAATTTTACAAAATACAATAAATTTACTTATTAGAAAACCATATATAAGTTGGTAAAATTTACGACTGTCTTGTAAATGAGACCCCACAAGGGGTTGTAAATAGTCATTTTCAACTTCTTGTGGAAGGTAGGGAAATTTTTTAGAATTTTTCATTTATAAAGTGTGAATGTATGTGTCATTCTCTTTCCATTGACGTGATTTTTTTTTTTTTTATTTTGCTGGCCTCAAAGTTTCCCCGGTCTGGGGTGCTGCACATTGATAAATTATGCCGTCCCTTAAGGGTTAATCACGGAGGTGCTGGGAGAAGGTGACCCCTTCTCTTCGAGAACTGTGGGTGGGGGGCAACATCAACTGCTGGATCTGCCACAGCGTGGCCTCTGGGTTGCCGATGGGCCCTCCTTGGCGGGGCAGAGGGTATTTATGCAAGCGCGTTTTGAGGGGGCTGGGACATCTGCCTGCCTCCTCCCGGATTTTGCTGTCCAAATGGAATGCTGGTTTTAGCCTGTCGATGGAAACCCAATCCTCCTGGCCATGGACATCAGTGAGTTATGCCTTGGGGGTCCCATTGATGACTTGGTAAGAGCCCCCATAGGTCCTGGTCAAGGGCGGTCGACGGGCGTCTATCCTGACGAAGACGTAGGTGCAGGAATCCAGGATGGCTGGGCTGTAAGTGTTGGTTCTGTCCGTGAAGGTCTCATGGCAGGGCACGAACTTCTGTGCTAGTTCCCTCAACCTCGGGAGGGGGGGTGTCTGTGCCTTCGGCTGATGGCAGGAAGAATTCCCCCTGAACAGCTAATGTTTCTCTGAAGACTTTTTTTTGTGGGGGATATGTCGCCATCTGCCCTCGGTGTGGTGCAGAGACCCAGCAGGACCCAGGGGAGTTGGGCCCTCCAGTTTTTGTCGGTGCAACATGCCATTAGAGCTGCCTTCAGTGAGCGGTGTGCCCTCTCTACCATGCCGTTTGCTGTGGGGTTGTAAGCTATCGTGCTGTGAAGTGTCGCACCCATCAGACGTGCCAGGGCAACCCAGAGTTCTGACAGGAATGCTGAGCCCCTGTCTGTAGTAATGCTGTCTGACACCCAGAAGCAGCTGACCCAACTGGAGAGGAAGGCTTCTGCGCAGGATGCTGTTGATGCCTCCTCCATAGGTGTCACCTCTGGCCAGCAAGTAGAGCAGTCTACGATCATCAGGAGGTACCTGGCGCCCCTAGACTGCAGCAGAGGCCCAACAATGTCTATGTGGATGTGGCTGAAGTGCCCACGAGGTTGAGGGAAATCACCAATGCTTGATTCTGTGTGCCTTGTGACATTGCTGGTTTGGCACGGGATACAGCTCCTCGTCCACTGGTGGGCGTCCTTCCTGATGCCGTGCCACACAAATTTTTTTGTCATCAGGCATGCTGTTGTACACCCTGATGGATGGGAGAGGCCATGAATGATGTCGAACGTCTGCTTCCTCCTCAAAGCAGGGACCAGGGGGTGGGGGCAGCCGGTGCTAGTGTCACAGAGAAGTGTTGCGCCTGAACCGCCCAAGGGCATGTCCTCCCACTTGAGTGCCGGCAGTCCCGTCCTGTAGGCTGGTATTTCCGGGTCTGCTGCTTACTCCCTTTCCAGGTCTTCGTAGTTTATGCCAAGGTGTAGGGAATTGATTTTCACCCTTGACAGGGTGTCGGCTACTGGATTGTTCCTGCCAGGGACATAGGTGATGGTGCAACCAAACTCGGATATGGCGGCCAAGGGCCGCTGCTGCCTTGCCAACCACATGTCACCCGCCTTGGTAAATGCGTGCACCAGGGCTTGTGGTCTTTGAGGATGGTGAATGGAGTGCCGTCCAGCAGGCATTTGAAGTGCTGCACCCTGGTAAATTGCAAGCAGTTCTCTGTCAAAGGCGCTGTAGTGGGTCTCTGCCAGCAACAACTTGCAACTGAAGAAGGCTAGAGGTCAGGGGGCACCGTTGACTACTTGCTCGAGCACTGCTCTGCAGGCAATGTTGCTGGCGTCAGTGGTGAGTCTCAGGGAAGCAGTGGGGTTATGATGCGTTATGGTGGTGGCACGTGTGAGGGCTGTCTTTGTCTCCTCAAATGCCTGCTGTTCTGGAGCACCCCACGTCAGTGTTTTTGGCTTGGTCTTTAGGACTCTGGTCAGGGTATACATGATGCAGGCGATACCTGGGATGAATCGGCAACAGTAGTTTACCATGCCGAGGAACTCTTGAAGGGCCTTGATTGTATGCAGCGTATGGAACTTTTTTATTGCTTTCACCTTAGAGGCCGTGGGGCATACTCCTGTTGGGGAGATCTCGTGTCCGAGAAAGTCTAATTTTTCTGCCCTGAATGTGCATTTGTCGAACCTGACGACTAATCCGTTCTCCTGCAGGCACTTCAGGGTGGCTCGGACATGGCAAAGGTGTTCCTCTAGGGACCTGGAGAAGATAAGGATGTTGTCTACAAAACAGACGCAGAAGGGCAGGTCTCCAAGGTTGGTGTCCATCAGGTGCTGGAATGCGGCCCCCACATTCCTGAGGCTGAAGGTGGAGTAGGAGAAGGTGTACGTCCTGAACAGTGTGATGATGGCTTTCTTCTGGACATTGTCAGGATGCACAGGAACCTGAAAGTATGATTTTAGCAAGTCCATCTTTATGAAAACCTTGGCACCATGAAGGGCGCTTTTCAGGTCTTGATGTTTGGCAGTGGGTAGCGGTCTGGCATGGTGACTAAGTTCAGGCGATGGTAGTCTCCGCAGGGCCTCCAGGAACCATCCAACTTCTTTACCATATGCAGGGGAGGCACCCACAGGCTCAATGCTTTGGTACAGACGCCCATATGTTCCATTTTGGTGAAGGCCCATTTGGAGCCTTGTAGTTTTTCAGAACTTGGCATGAGTTGAGGGGCCTGTTGTAGTGATGTGATGGTAGATGCTGTGCTTGGCACCGGCCCCCTGCAACTGGAGGAGCTCTGGCTTAAAAACCTCTGAGAACTCCTGGAGGAGGGTGGTGTAATTGTTCGAGGCTGCGAAGCAGACGGTGGGCATCCCTGGTCCCATGGAGAGTGGTCAGGAGTGGCAGGTTCCAGTGTCGAGGAGGCGTTACCTGCCGACGCTGACTAGGATTCCTTGGTGTCCCAAGAAATCGACACCCAGGAGGGAGTACTTGACCTCTGCAATGACAAAAGGTCAGTGATACCTGCGGCCCGAGATGGAGATTGTGTGGGTCGTTGTTCCATAGCAGCGGATGGGGATTCCATTCGTGGCTACCAGGGAGGTCACGGAGTCAGCTGTCCGGGCATAGTCCTCCTCCGACGGCGGAAACACTGACTGCATTGCACCTGTGTCAACCAGCAGGCGCCGCTTTGATAAAACATCTCTGATGAAGAAACCTGCTGGTCATGAGTCATTGTATTTTGCACACAGCTGTTACTTGTGGCTGCCCTTCCCTTTTTTTGTGAAGGAAGAGGAGGTTTTGCAGTTCCTGGCACTGGGGCCAAATCTTTTGTGGAAATAGCACCATGCCATGTTCGTCCATACCCTCTGCTCCGGGTTCGTCCACTCCCTCTGCTCTCTTGGCAGTGCTCTCCTGCTGTAGATCGTGTTTGTGTTCTCAGGGTTGTTGTCCTCCGACATCAGGCTACAGGTTGTGAGGGAGGTAGCTGCAAGGGCGGCAGCATGCTTGGAGGCCTTAGTGGCTTCGTGGATTTTCTGGGTGACGTCGACCAGCTCATTCATGGGAAGGGCGTCTGCGTCAGTGATTTGGCCCCTCACCCCCTGCGGAAGGTGCCGCAGGAATATTGCTCTTGTAAGGCTGATTTCCTTTCTGTGCCCATTTGCGTCAACACCCGGCAGTGTTACTAGACCCCGCAGTTCGTCCCAGGCATCCCTGGGTGATGTTTCCCCCAGGGGCTGTGTCAATAGGTCTAGGGCGCACTGCTCTCTCTCAGGAACGGTCATGGAATAAGTTTGTATCAGCTTGTCTCACAAGGCTGTGTACGTGAACTTGTCTGGCTGTGAGTCAAGCCATGGGGTGATCTTGTTGAAGACCTCTTCAGGTAGCATCGTTATGGTAACGTCTGCCTTAGTCTTCCCATCTGTGATGCACGCCACACGAAAGTGAGCATCTGCGCACAGAAACCAAGATGCTGTGTTCTGGCACGAAAATGGGGGGAGCTTTACCGCATCTTGATTTGTGGGTGAAAGGGGCACGCAGACGATTTCCATGTTTTCGGATTGCGATTGTAATTCAGCCTCTGCCATCTTTACTTTCACACACCAAACCGCGAGTACGGGCCGTATTTAGTCCGCTAATGGTGTTAGAATTTGAGTGGTCGACATGAGTCATGAATGGCGAGAGCCAAGCCGTTCAAAATGCCAAAACATACCCTTGCAGGGACGCCATTATTAGTCCGTTAATTGCATGGGGTTCCCCTGAGGAAGGAGCTTTCACAGGCCTAGACTGTGTCGCCATTTTGAGTCCGTTAAAGGCTTTCTGAAGGTAAATGCGACCGTATTTAGTCCGTTAATGAAGGGGCCAAAACTGCATGGTTACTTGTCACTCTGGGGTCACCAGTTGAGAAGTTCAAGATGACAGGCCTGGGTATGACTGATTTATTTCTCGGAAACCAGGTACACATTGAGGAATGTGGATGGAAAGGAAGTGACCGACCTGCTGATTACCATGTCATGCATCTGAACAAGAATTTGCGTTTGTTAGATGATATATAAATGAGAATAATTTGCGTTACAATAAACGTACAAAGTAGTTACCTACATCAGCAGAAAAGCCGGACAATAACGCATATGGAGAGATACATAAAAAATATGAAATAATAACGGGTAATATACATGGCGTGATTAATGCGTAAATGAAGAGTCGTTTGATGCCTTTACACTAGTCTCTATGTTCTTGTACATTCCTTCTTTTAAGACCTAGGTTTATCGCTTCCTTTGTAACTTTCTTCCAGTTACATCCCTTTCCTCTTTTCTTGCCTTCTTCCATCCTGGGTGTTTGAACGCCCATCCCATTCCCTTTGCCCTGAAAAAGGCAAACAATGTATCAACGACGCGGCTGTAATTATAATAAGTACCATCATCTTCAGCTTGATAAAACATGAAGGAAGATCTCCATCGCCTTGCTCTTGCCTCTTGCATGCTTCTGAGTTGACAGAAACTGTTATGAGAAACATATAAGTATTAACAGAGACGAGACTGGTAAAGTCACTGCTTTCGGTAATCATATTTACTGAAGAAGATTAATGTTCCAGCTTAAGAGATATATGTACAGTATGAAAAAAAGTAAAAAAAAAAAAAAAACTACTGTGACATAATACTTACCTGAAAGCTCAAAGTGTATTAACACGATAAAAATTGTGTGATATTTTCATGACCAATACTTATGTCATATAAGTTGAATGGAATATTATAAAGGTTTTGTACCTACAAAAGTGAATTGTTAATTTACACATGTAAAACTCAGGAACCTTAGATAATCTCAGGAAGAGGCAATTTATACATAACAATGAGAAGAAGGTATAATTAGATTTCGATAAAAAGTAATTTTTTTATTATCAAATAGATTTTATAGCTATTTGAAAAAGAATTTTTACAATTGGATGCTGACAAGAAAAAAATTAATTTTATTATTAAATAGAACTTGCGGTTGGCTGAAAGAAAATGCTGAAAAACTGGTAGGTGACTTATGAATATTTGAACTTGGCCAAATAATTCTCGAAAATTAAGTTTATGGCGAAAAAAAAGCAAAATTTGAGACCGAATTGGCAAAGTAGATAATTTCAGGGAAAAGCAAAACACCGCAGACAAAGAACTAGGAAACCTCTGCAACGTTGTCTCTATCATAAATGAAAACAATGATGAATACTGAAACGCTATCAATACGGGGGTAAGTATCCAGGCAAGTTCAAAATAATGTGAACGTAATCATGTTAAGACGAATATTCAATAGTAATAAGTTCTTCAAACTAGATATGGTCTTTGGAAACTAAGAATGATGTAAGGTCCTATTACTCTGAAGAGTGCGTTCGAAAAAAATACTGAAATACTTGGAAAAACAACCCAAAGAATGTTTAAGTCTCGTATGGGTTTATTGATAGCAAACAACTTATGATCGATCCATCATTCTTTGGATAATGCACTGTTTTCCTTATGACACTGTAATAACCCAAATGGGGTAATTTAGATAATCATCGTTTTGTATCTTTTAAAAATTTCATTCGGAAATGATCTGTCTCTCTTCATCTGCTTAAGAATAATAATAAAATGTTCAAGGATATTTGCATTGTATCTGGTTGTCTATTTTCTGTTAAGTATTTTATCTGATGATACTAAATACTGGCTCGTAGGCTCATTATTGGGGAAAATTTTATATTACTGTAATCCTCTTAAGGATTAAATGCCTACAAAATTTAATGACACAAGGAACCAGGGAATGCCATTTTTTTCCCTATATATAATTTTTATCTTCAGCCCAGCAATGTTAAGGCATTTATTTAATAGAAATTTGCGAATGTAAAGAAATTATCAACTAAATTCTGTTACGTAATGCATCTATCCTTTACCGAAATCTAGAAACGGGATGTGCCTCCACTACACCTGTCCATTATAATTAGAGGCCACTTTCATAAGGATGATTATGAGGCTAAAATTTACCCAAAAAATTTATTTCCATCATTCATAGTTACCATATTAGATCATTTTCAATAGATAATCATGAGCACCAGGGCATTTTAATGCCATAAGACGTCAATTTGAAAGGTCAATAATTTCATTGAATTTAGAGAAATAAAAGCTTGTAGTGAATCATATAATGTCTTGAAAGAATTTTGGACTTGTTTTATAAGAGAGGGCCAGGCATGTTGATAGCAGATGACTTTATTATAAGCGCCAACGTTTCTGGACCGCAAGTCGCATTCTTAAGCTAAACAAGAAAAACAAATTTACAAACATTAAAATGAATCAGACAAAAACGAAAATTACAATTGTCATGAAATGATTCAAACTGATAAATAAGCATTGAGATTCAAAATAGAGGGCATCTGTATCTCAAGAAGAAACACATTCGAGTGACAACGAGGGGCACCTTGGGGTTCCAGGAACACCCACGACGGGTATAGCGGCGTGGCAGAGGACTTGGAGTTTAACTGCGGAAAAGTCTGCTTAATAAATAATGAGTCCTGAACCGTTAGAAGTTGGTCATTCGAGGCTCTGCCCAACATTTCAAAATCATCATATTTTATTTTATGTTTTACATTTAAGCACATGTTCACGTATGTTAGAGAATTCAGGGTTGATATTTTAACCCCCTTTCTGTGTCTAACACCGCGATGAGAACCCACTCTCACCTTTAGCAACCGCGGTAAACATAAAATAAAATATGATGATTTTGAGATATTGGGTAGAGCCCCGAATGAACCAACTTCTAACGGTTCAGGAATCATTATTTATTAAGCAGACTTTTCCCCAGTTGAACTCCCAGTCCTCTGCCACTCCTCTATACCTGTCGTGGGTGTTCCTGGAACCCCAAGTTGCCCCTCGTTGTCACTCGGCTGTGTTTCTTCTTGAGATATAGGTGCCTTCTATTTTGAATTTCAATCCTTATTTATCAGTTTGAATAATTTTATGGAAATTGTAATTTTCGCTTTTTTTCTGATTCATTTTAATGTTTGTAAATTTGTTTGTCTTTTTAGCCTTGGAAATGCAACTTGTGGTCCAGAAACGTTGGCGATTATAATAAAGTCATCTGACATCAACATGCCTGTCCCTCTCTTATAAAACAACTGCAAAATTCTTTCAAGACATTATATGATTCACTACGAGTTTTAAGTTCTCTAAATTCAATTAAATTATTGACTTTTCAAACTGACGTCTTATCATGGCTTTAAAATTTTCCTTTACAGTATCTCCTTTTGGTGCTCATAATTAACTACTAAAAATGATCTAATAAGGTAACTTTGAATGATGGAAATAAATTTTTTGGTAAATTTTAGCCTCATAATTGTTTAAATTTATTTTTCAGTGAATATACTTATAACTGACTGAACAACATGATAAGATTTGTCTTACAAAGTTGAAAGAATCGTGATAACAAAATGTGGCATAGGGCGTTTTTCTGCAAAGGCAGTGGGAGGTTATAATGAAAAACCTCCTGTGTTTTACCACGCCGGCACTTACTCAAACCTGAAGGAATCTCGGGACGCCGTCATGTCTTAAGAGCGCTACACGTTCCGTCCTCGTGTCAAGAAAGAACATAGGAGAACATATATGCAAAATATGTTGCCACTTAGCAATTTAAATATCTTAAAAAATATTGAAATGTTTATATGTGATATATTTTCTGATCGGGTTCCGGTGACCTCTGTATCATCTTTAGTATAAACTGTTGTTAAATTGATCTTTTATGACCATTAAGAAAAATCATAAATGGTTACCAGTGTGCGTGGAGTCTGTGTGAAATAGCGTGAGTGAGAGATTGGTGAGAGGAATTCATGGTGAGACTCTGCCTCAACAAGCACCCCTAGTTTGCCCTTTTATAATAAACCAGAAAATGGACAAGTTGAGTCTCTTCAAGGGGAGTGATAGCTTAATTAACAACCCACATAAATATTGTGTTTAGACTCATGAAACTTTGAGCATTTGTTTAGTACAGTGAAAGAAGTTTTAACAGTAAATTTCAATTAATTTTATTGAATATATTTTTAGTTAAAGGCGCTTTTGCTCTATTTTTATGGAATTTTCCGAATTTTAAATTTTTTTTTGTTTTATACACTTTTGCAAATTTTTTTCACATATTTGAAGCATATTATAATTATGTACTTACAAACGCCCATCAATAATTCCAATAAAATGAACAGTAAAGTCATAATTATTTTTTTTATCATAAAGTTAAAATTTAAATCCATGGAAAAATAAGTAACACACAAATATTAATTTCAAACAGGTAAAATATTCAATAAAAGATGCAGAAACCATTACTTTTTACTTTTTTCTGATATGTTGACAAATGTAGATTTTATATTTAATTATAGCCAAATTTATGTTTGGAGAAAATCAAGTTCAAAGTTTTATGAAACTTTGACACAAATATAACTTGTTCAAAGCATGTATAATATTTACCCAGAACAGATATACTGTTCCTTGCATATTATATGTTGTTAATTGTCTCAATTATTTGTCTGCTTACTTTATACAGCGTATTTTATAAAAGAAATATTCAATTACTTTTCCCTTGAGGTGAAAGAATTTCCTGACCACCCACGAGGTATCTTTCATAGCTAGTTTTTAATATTTCCAATGGAGTATCCCCAAGAGGCCTATTCTCCATTTCTTCTCGGTACTTAACTGAATACAGATCTATATGACCCAGTGCCAAACCTTGAGTGCCAACTAAAAGCCACCAGGCACATACATCCCATTATCACAATCCTTTTCTGTTTTCTTTTTCTTGTTACTGGGCTCTAAAGACGGATTGATTCTATTATTTCTTTCTTTAAAATACTTGCTGCCTTTGGAATTCCTCCGAGAATCTCATTTAGGAGGGATGCTTTTTTTTTTTACATGTCCTAGATTATGTTCTACTGCACTCATCTGCAGCGCATAGGTAGCGATTTGGAGGCCATGAAACTTTTCCTTGACACATTTCTTCCAAAGTCTGGAATGAAATTCTGTGTTTCTGTTTTGTGTCTGGCTTCTCAATAATTTTTCTAACTGCAATGTTAGCGTGAGTTCGCCATACACCTTGTAAATATGCTGCAGCATCTCTGTGGGAAGAAGTATTGGGTATTTTATGTTTTTTGCATGGCTTGGTTGCTTTTCATTTTTGGCTATTGCTTTATTGTAAAAACACCAACTATCAACACCCACTGGACAGTTCTGGTGTTTAGGATTCTGTTCCGTGCTAGACATATGACTTATTGTAGTCAGGAGGTCCTTTTTTAGTTTTGCAACAGCAATTCTCTTTTTTTGCACGCCGGATAAGAGCTACACGGGAAATATTTTGGACGTATCTAATCGCGGCCTCTGTCAATCTACTTGCACCTGCAAGAGCACTTCTCCTTACTAACTTCCGGTTTTTGTTTGTATGGTAGTTGCCAAGCTTTGTTTCAGTGCATCAAGTCGGTACTTCACCCTTGTTGCATAATGATTTATACATACTTCTTTGATAACATTATTGCTAGGTCCATACGGCCCTTCTCCATTATTCATTTTGCAAATTGCAGCATAGGCAGCACTGCCACCATCCCCTACAAAAACTTTCTACCTTAAATTTTTATCTAAGGATCGACCACAGATTACTTCTGCTGCAGATGCTTCCAGCTACCTTGAGCTTTTATCATAATTTTTCCGACAGTCGTGAGTGTTCATAACTTCATTTTCTTTGTTCACAATTGCACCATTTTTTTTTCAGTTGTGCATTCCATGAATTACATATATGGCAATTTTTTGAAAAAACTGTGGCCATCAACAATAATACCTGTATGGCAGTCCATCACTATCCCCATCCCAATCAGTGAAGTATGACCCCTCGTCATCCATGTGCCATCAAAACTAACTTCTATATCCGGTATGCCATTTTCATCTCTTTTTACTCCTAACTTATTTTCATAATAGTCAATGAAACATTCGATAGCCTTCCTCTGGCATTCATCATATTTGTTTTACACAATTTTTTCTATCGATAACGTGTATCTGTCATACATGGATTGTGACATCTTAGGGAAACTGAGGCTCGAGGCAAAGCCTTGCAAACCACGCACTCCCAAGCCATGCTGCGTTCCACTCGCAACTACGGATAATGTATTTTTCCTTAACCTCTCGGTATGCCATTAAATTTCTTAATACTTTTTTCTTTTGAACATTAACGTTCTTACACTTAACACACCGGGACGTAAATGAAGAATCGAAGCCGACCGTATGGATATCAAAAGGAGAAATATCACCACCACACGAACATTTCATAATTTTGGCGATATTGTTCACGTCTCCATTAGAAAGCACAATCTCCTGATGCTCAATCATCCGTGGTTTATCGATTTTGTCAACCATTAGGTGTTTATGTAGCAAAACAGTCGATGTTTGTTTACAATTCTTCTCCCCACGTGGGTGAACAGCAGATGATTGTTTCACTACGAGTTGTAACAGTAACAGAGCACCCGAGGTTGCATAAGTTTTTTTACTGTTTTCCTTACGTCGGCTGGCTGAAATTCGGCCTGTAGCTTGTAAATGTCGCATTCTTTTGCTAATACGTGGCATTATGAATGCTCAACACCAATAAAATAGCGGCTTTTGGACGGGAAACATAGGGGGCCACTGGAGCAACATATCTACATTCGAAACCTATGAAAGTCACGTGGAACTGAGAACTACTAGGTAAGCACTTACTCATAAATAAACAACATGGCGTATAGCAACGGAGGTTGTCGTACAATACACAGAAAAAATTGGAAAATGGAAATAGTAGCATAAACTATAGCAGTAACGTTGTGAGTGTGTAGAGTATACTCAAGGAGGGGTGTGTCTGGGATGGGACTGTCTCTTTAACCAATTTAAAGGGACAAGGAGTGAGTAATATTATAAAATATCATATGTCTGGAATACCTCACATGTTTTCCCATTGAAAATACCAAAAACTCAATTTCGGCAATGTCACCCAAAAACTCGAATTTTTACCTTATCTTCCCCTTGATATACCACCTCACTACATTATATATATATATATATATATATATATATATATATATATATATATATATATATATATATATATATATATATATATATATATATATATATATATATATATATATATATATATATATATATATATATATACACACACTTATCTTCCCCTTGATATACCACCTCACTACATTATATATATATATATATATATATATATATATATATATATATATATATATATATATATATATATATATATATATATATATATATATATATATATATATATATATATATATATACAATCATGAAGCTATATGTGTCGTATAATAGCCAATTCAGGCTACTTACGGGAATATCCCCGATGAGGAATTATCACCAAAGGGAAATTTTATAATTGATAAATGGATCGGTCCCGCCTGGTCTTGATCCCTCGTTGCAGAACCTTTCAACGACTCCACTTGACGGTCAAACCATTGAGCCTTCAAGAGAGGTATAAGTTAATGTTGAATTTGCCGTACTGATTTACCAGTCGAGAGCGGGGGAAATTGTACTTGGCTTCGGTGTTAACCTACCTCCACCATGCTAGCTCATTGGTACATTTTGAACACGCAGTTCTTATGAAATTTTTATCACACCGTGATTTATTATACAGTCATGAAGCAATAAATGTCGTTTAATATCCAATTCAGGCTACTTACGGGAATATCCCTGATGGAGAACTATCACTGAAGGGGAATTTTTTGTGGTAAATGGATCGGTACTGCCGGGTCTTGATCCCTCGACACAGTACTTTCCAACGACTCCATTCAATGGTCAAACCATTGCTCCACCAAGAGAGGTATAAGTTAGTGCCGAATCTGCCATACTTATTTACCTGTCGAGAGCGGGAAAATTGTACTTGGCTTCGGTATTAACCCACCTCCACCATGATAGCTCATTGGTATGTTTGGAACACACAGCCCTTATTATGAAGTTTTTATCACACCGTGATTTATATACAATCATGATGCTACAAATATCCTTCAGTATCCAATTCACGCTACTTCAGGAATATCCCCGATGGGGAATCGTCATCAAAGGGAAATTTTTTAAGTGATAAATGGATCGGTTCCGACGGGTCTTCATCCCTCAACACAGTACCTTCCAACAACTCCATTTCGACGATTAAACTATTGAGCCACCAAGAGAGGTATAAGTTAATGCCAAATATGCTGTACTTATTTACCTGACGAGAGCAGGGAAATTGTACTTGGCTTCGGCATTAGCCCACCTGCACCATGATAGCTCATTGGTACGGTTGGAACACGCAGTTCTTATTATGAAATTTTGATCACACCGTGATTTACATACAATCATGAAGCTACAAATGTCGTTCAATTCCCAGGAGAGAAGAGGTTTGGCAAGGGTGTTGAAGGTACTCTCTAAGTGAGCTCCGCTGTTTTTACAGTTTTTCGTGTGTTCCTTGCAACTGTGCAACTGTCAGGCAATGTGAGGATTTAGTTAAGCAATGGTAGTGTATGCCAGAAACTATAGCTGATAAAAAGCGTAAAGAAAATAGTAAAACTGGACAATAAATAAATCGTCTTGAGGATTACAGCTTTGCCCACCAGGGGCTATTCGAGTCCCTGGTTGGTTGTTCGAGATGGCTTCGCTATCAAGGAAAATAAATACATTTTCCATTTCGTTTCTAAATGGCAAATTGTATAGTGCAAACGTATTGCCTTAAATATGTCGAGATAAAATGAAGATCCCAGATGATGAAGTGTATGGAATTTGTACGCAAGGAAAGGCCAAATGCATATTCAGGGTAAAGTCTGAAAGCTTTTTTAGTTCGCTCATGAAAGAGTATGATGATAAAGTAATCAAGTACAGCGGAGGTGAAGTTCAGATAAACGATGTTTCTAAGGTAGTTACTTATGTCAAGATACGCAGTGTTCCCTTTGAGATGCCATCTTCGTTGTTGGAAAATATATTTTCTAACTACGGTAAGGTCATAAGAGAAAATAAAATTGGATTTGGACATTATAGTTTTGCCCTCAGTGGAGATAGAACAATTTTCATTGAATTGGAGAAGAATATTCCTTCCTATATATCTATTAGGGGATATTCGTATAATGTAATTTATCATGGACAACCTCGAACATGTAAAAAGTGTGGTAGTACAAGCCACTTGGTAGCTGAATGTAACAATGATGAGACGGTGGCATGGCTTAACTATTGTAGTACGGAATTCCCCGAGTTGGGGAAATTGACAAGTAAAAATAAACCCCTAGAAAAGGATGAAGATGAGCAATTAAAAACTCAAGACCATGGAATAGTCGTAGAGGACACAGCCGATATGGATGGTTTGCAGGTGCAATCGGCAGTAGTTGACGTGCATCGGGAAAATCTAATTGATTTGAAGGACACGATGGGTGTGGAGGATGGAATTAGTAAGGATGAGAATTATGTTGAAAGTTTAATGTGCGAGGCGGTAGGAAAAATCGCTGATAGCGATGACAAGGCTACTGAAACTGTTGTTCACAGAGTAACAAGGCAGGTTGAAGTTAATGAAATAATTGTTAACAAAACTAGTATTGTTTCGAATTCATGTTCACCAGTTGGCATTACCAATCTAGATAATGGTTTAATGAACGAGAAAAAAGGTAATGATGATGTCAGTAGTAATAGCTTAGTGAACAAGAATGATACAAAATGTATTAGGGTACCCAAGGTGACTGATGTTAATTGTAATAGGAAATATGAAGGTAATGATACAGTTATTGATGATAAATGGCATGATGTAGATATAATAAAGGTATGTGATGGCAATACAAGAGAAAGTGAAGAGTTCATAGAGTTCATATATATATATATATATGTGTGTGTGTGTGTGTGCGTGTGTGTGTGTGTGTGTGTATACACATACACATTCGTCATACCAGATGTGTAATGATTACTGACAGTTGTGACCACTACACCTACACTTATGGACCCGAAAATTACAACAGCATACGCAGGGTAGTTGGGCATGTAATCATCAATAACATCACCTTTGCTTATGCCCATTCTCGTCAGGAATCCTCCCCACTTGGAGACTGCTTCCAGAAAGTGGTGGTAAGTATAGCTTTTTCCAGTCACAGCACATTCCTGGAATTGCAAAGGAGTCGTGATGGAAAGTCTGATTTCGTTAAGAGGAATGAGTTTTCATGGTGAGTTTTTAAATGAGTTATGGTTTTTTATGATAATTTTTTGGTGAGGTTTTAAATGTGTTTTTATAGTGAGTCTTTCAAATGAGTTTTTAAATGTGTTTTATAGTGAGTTTTTATAATGAGTTTTTAAATGTTTTTGTAGCTAGTTTTTCAAATGAGTTTTTAAATGTGTTTTTATAGTGACTTTTTATAACGAGTTTGGAAAACATATTTTTATGGTGAGTTTTTGAATGAGTTTCTGAATAAGTTATGTTTTTACAATGTGTTTTTAAATTAGTTCTTATAATGGGTTTAAATGAGCATTGATAATGAGCTTTAGATGAGTTGTGAGCTTTTATGATGAGTTTTTAAGTGAGTTTGCAACGAGTGTTTAAATGAGAATTTTTTAACGGTTTTAAACGAATTTTTATAAGGCGTTTTTATGGTTTTTTAAACGAATTTTTAATGTGCTTTTACAGTGAGTTTTTAAACAAGTTTTTATAATGGGTTTTAAATTAGTTTTTTATGATAGAATTTATAATGACTGTTTAACTAAGTTTTAATAATAAGTTTTTAAATATTACTTTTGAAGTGATTTTTTAGGATGAGTTTTTCAATTAGTTTTAAACGAATTTTTATAAGGCGTTTTTATGGTTTTTTAAACGAATTTTTAATGTGCTTTTACAGTGAGTTTTTAAACAAGTTTTTATAATGGGTTTTAAATTAGTTTTTTATGATAGAATTTATAATGACTGTTTAACTAAGTTTTAATAATAAGTTTTTAAATATTACTTTTGAAGTGATTTTTTAGGATGAGTTTTTCAATTAGTTTTAAACGAGTTTTCATGGTGAGTGGTTGTAAGTGTAGCTATTTCCAGTCACAGCACCTTCCTGGAATCGCAAAGGAGTCGTGATGCATAACGTCAGAATTTGCCATGAGGACTGAGTTTTAATGGTAAGTTTTTAAATGAATTTTTAAATGAGTTTTCAAATGAGTTATGAACTTTTACATTGAATTTTTTATGAGTGTTAAATGAGTTTTATAATAAGTTTTAAAAAGAGTTTTTATGATTTTTATAATGAGTTTTTTTATTATTTTCACAATGAGTTTTCAAATGATTTCTGTAATGAGTTTTAACTGAGTTTTTATGGTGAGTTTTTAAATGAGTTCTATAAAGAGTTTTTATTATGAGTTTTTATAAAGAGCTTTTAAATGAGTTTTACGACGAATATGGCATTACAGATTAGATATAAAATACGACTTAGATTTATGAAATTCAGAGCTGAAGACAGTGAAAAAGAGTGAGTAAGAGTGGCTGGACAGCAAAATAGATAGATCTTCTAGGAAATAAAGGAGATGAAGTAAATGGACTCGTGCAGATTTACATTTTGCTGTCCAGCCACTCTTACTCCCTCTTTTTCACTATCTCCAGCTCTGAATTTCATAAATCTAATTCATATTTTATATCTTCAAAGCCTTTATATATAAGTATTAGAGATAAAGTTATATAGAGATTGTAAAAAAAAAACATAAAAACTCATCGTGAAAACTCATTTAAAAACTCATCATGAAAACTCAATTAAAAACTAGTCATGAGAGCTCATTTAAAATCTCATCATGAAAAATCAGCTAATAACTCATCATGAAACTCATTTAAAAACTCATCATGAAAATTCATTTAAAAACTCATAATGAAAACTCATTTGAAAACTCATCATGAAAACTAATTTAAATACTCATTTACTCCTTTAAAAACTCTCCATGAAAACTCATTTAGCTTTCTGTTAAAGCTAAGGATTTTCATCTGATTTTTATCTGCTGTTTATTCGTGCTCAAGTTGTTTTGCTTCTTACATCTCTATCCACGTTTCGTTTGTGTATTTTTATTGACCCAGTTTCCCTTGTCTTTCTCTCTTACCGAATATGAGAATCGTTTTTGTTAATTTGAACTTAGCAAATGAATAAGTGCATTCCATAATGATACAACTACTACAAATACGACTGCCACTTGTACCTCTAATAATAATAATAATAATAATAATAATAATAATAATAATAATAATAATAATAATAATAATAATAATAATAATAATAATAAAAACCTTACTGCGGCTGTTTGCGATCCATATCTTATAATAATAATAATAATAATAATAATAATAATAATAATAATAATAATAATAATAATAATAATAATAATAATAATAAGGCCTTAATATGGCTGTCTGAGATCCATATTCTTGTAAATGTTCGATAACTGTTTGAACATGGCTTCTTGTTAATAATAATAATAATAATAATAATAAAACTTACAATAGCAGTTTGAGATCCATACCTAATAATAATAATAATAATAATAATAATAATAATAATAATAATAATAATAATAATAATAATAATAATAAGAAACCTTACTATCCCTGTTTGATATCCATATTTTTGGAAATGTTCGAAAACTGCCCGGACAAGATTTCCCGAAGGCTGAGGAACATCAGGGAAAGGAGACTTCACGACGTTGCCATGGGAACCGCTTTCTCTCGAACTCAGACACCGGGGCTGGTCCCGAAACAGAATCCTGAGCAAAGGATATCACGATCAAGAGTCAGATGACATAAAACAAGTAAAAAATGCGCCGAAGTTTCTACGGCGCAATCGAGTTTTCTGTACAGTGTACAATGCTGTATGAAACTCTCAGCCACGGCCCATGAAACTCAGCAGATGCCCATGAAACGTTCAGCCACAGCCCGGTGATGGTCTGTGTTGTGGCACCCATAGCGGTGCCAGACGCATGATCATGGCTAAATTTAACCTTAAATAACATAAAAACTACTGAAGCTGGAGGACTGCAATTTGGTGTGTTTGATGATTGGAGGGTGGATGATCCACATACCAATTTGCAGCCCTCTAGCCTTAGTAGTTTTTAAGATCTGAGGGCGAACAGGACAAGTGCGGACGAACAGATAAATAGCCATCTCAATAGTTTTCTTTTAGAGAAAACTGAAAAACTAAGAATAATGTATATTCAAAAGTTCAAGTGATGTTGCAATGCATTACTACCCTAAGACTATTCTCCTAAGACTATTTATTAATTTTTTTTTCTTTTTTAATAAGTGAAGAGACTTTTACCATGAATTTACTGCGGTCTTGATATCATTAAATGTCATTCCC
>NC_089742.1:17138167-17170667 GCF_040412425.1 Macrobrachium rosenbergii
GTATATATATATATATATATATATATATATATATATATATATATATATATATATATATATATATATATATATATATATATATATATATATATATATATATATATATATATATATATATGTATATATATATATATATATATATATATATATATATATATATATATATATATATATATATATATATATATATATATATATATATATATATATATATATATATATATATATATATATATATATATATATATATATATATATATATATATATATATATATATATATATATATATATATATACATACATACATACATACATACATTTATATTACTCTTATGATACGTGAATACGTGAATATTCTTCCTAATAATAGTACATCTGTCACGATGTTTGATCGATGAGTACCACGCAGAGATAATAAATTGGGTGGCTGCAACAAGATAATCGAGTCCATCATAGCATCTTATCTCTTTTGAAAGCGATAAATCTTGTTTGGAAATTGAAGATTATATATATATATATATATATATATATATATATATATATATATATATATATATATATATATATATATATATATATATATATATATATATATATATATATATATATATATATATATATACCCACAAACTGGGGTTAAACAGTGGGCCTAGCTACACACTGGCCGCGTGTCTTAGGCAAAGGGACTTCCCCTTCAATGGCTGTCGGCCTAAGAAACGGAGTTCAGCATAAACACTATAAGCCTATAGAGGCCCATGAGGACTTTAACTTATATATATATATATATATATATATATATATATATATATATATATATATATATATATATATATATATATATTAATAGTTAAATCATTATACTATCATTATTGGCTGACAAAGCTGCGTAAAGGTGACAGTAATAGAGGTAATTGATAAAACCTTTAAATAATTTCCAATAGCATATAAACTGCTTCATGGGTAAAATAGAAGTTGAAGGGTTTACATTGTAAATGAATTATTGAATAAGTTATATGAAAAGCAAGGGATGAGCCTATTTGTCAAGGTTAAGATCTGGTGTTCTAAGAAATATTTCTATCAACTCGGAGATTCCCAATCATGATTCTTCGTTAAAGACCCCAAAAACACTAAACTTTTCTAGTCTACCTGTATTACATTGCTCTGTATGCTGTAAAATCGGTGATCTGGTTGGCTTTGCCAGCAAGCAAGTTCCAGTACGAGGAGGAAAAATGCCGTAATGTTCGGAAGATCTTGTCCAGACTGACCTCTTTGACTAGCCAGTGTAGGTGGCGTCACACTTGTAAATATAGGTGATGCCAGACAAAAGGTCTGAAGGTAGTTAATCCTTATGGTTTAACATCGCTTGAATAGTACGGTTGTTGGTAAATGATTACTTGGGGTTAATGTGGGGAGAGTTTTAATTTTTTTCTTGTAACGCATTTAGAACAGGGACACTTATATTTGGCAGTTTAAAATAATAGTCAGTTTATCAACCCTTGGTACATCTATTTTGCTACTCATACCGAGAGATTTATTTAGGCCAACATATTTCCGTGTTTTCATGAAAAAAGTATGGCTTGATGATTGTTCCCCTAGAGCTAAACCAATCATTTACCACAGGTACGTTGACGATACATTTTTGGTTTTCAGGTATCTAAGTCACGTACAGCAGTTCCGTAATTACTTAAATAGTAAACACCCTTGTATTCTGCTTACCGTGGAACGTGAATAAAACAATATTCTTAACTTTTTAGATGTAAGCACTACCAAAACTACCGCAAACAGGCAATCACTTTAAATTTTAGTATTTTCAGAAAGTCCACTTTTACCGGTCTTGGAATGAATTTCCAAATTGTACATTTTTTTTTTTAAGATAAATAACATAAAGACATTAATACACAGAGCATACTCTCTTTGCAGCTCCTGGCAGTCATTTGACTCAAAAAAAAAAAAATTCTTTTAAACTATTTAAAAAATAATGCCTATCCTAATAACATAACATATAAAGAAATAAAAAAAGTTCCTAAATAAATCTCTTAGTATAGCAGCAAAATAGATATATCAAGGGTTGATAAACTGACTATGTACTGTAAACTGCCATATGTAGGTGTCCTGTTCTAAATACGTTGCAAGAGAACTAAAAAATATAACTTTCCCCGCATTAACCCTAAGTTAATATTTACCAACAACCGTACTATTCAAGCGTTATTAAACCATAAGGATAAACTACCTTCAGACCTTTTGTATGGCATCACCTATATTTACAAGTGTGACGCCTGCGGCGTCACCTACATTGGCCAGTCAAAGCAGTCAGTCCGGACAAGATCTTCAGAACATTTTGGCATTTTTCCTCCTTGTACTGGTTGCTTGCTGGCCATACCAACCAGATCACCGATTTTACAGCATATAGAGCAATGTAATACAGGTAGATTAGAAAAGTTTAGTGTTGTTGGGATTTTTAACGAAGAATCATTATTGAGAATCTCCGAGTTGATAGAAATGTTTCTTAGAACACCAGATCTTAAGCTTGAAAAATCAGCTCATCCCTTGCTTTTGATATAACTTATTCAATGATTCATTTAAATTGTAAACCCTTCAACTTCTATTTTACCCACGAAACAGTTTATATGATATTGGAAATCATTTTAAAGATTGCATCAGTTATTTTTATTACCGTCACCTTTACTCAGCTTTGTCAGCCAATAATTATTGTATAATCTTTTGACTATTAAAATACTGTAATGTCTCTTTTAGGCTTGAATATGCTGTTATGAAGAAACAACAAAACGAGTTTCAAATAAAATGTGGCGGTTCTTAATCTGAGCTCTTCTTTTCCTGCTGAGACTGGGATTTCCAAAACATCTGTCCACTTTCACTAAATATATATATATATATATATATATATATATATATATATATATATATATATATATATATATATATATATATATATATATATATATATATAGAGAGAGAGAGAGAGAGAGAGAGAGAGAGAGAGAGAGAGAGAGAGAGAGAGAGAGAGAGAGAGAGAGAGAGAGAGAGAGAGATATATGTGTCTGTGTGCATACATTTGTGTGGCAATTGACTTTTCTTGACAAAACGTCTGTCAATGTACAGTAGATGCCAAAACGCTTTATGTTTGTGAATAGAAAAAAAAACATAAGGTTATATGTGACAAAAATTCACACTCACAAACACATACACATACACGTATTAATATATACATAAAAATTACCCTTTTTATTCCTCTCGTACTTCATTTTATTTAACCTTCTTTAATTCGGCTGGAATATAATTTTAAACAGGTTATTTCAAGGTATAATATCCTACAGTGTTTATTAATAATAAATAACTTTATTACCATTGAATAGTATTATTATTTAATCAGTAAAAGAAAATTAATACCAAAGAATTCTGCCACCTTTGTTTAAGTAAAAAATACCAGAGAATGTTCACCTGCTGTTGGTTGTTTGTTTAAAACGAATAACATTGCTTAACAAACATAGTATGAAATCGACATGATGCCACAGATGGTTAGTCCTATAGTTAGAGCTGGGAAGCGACGCAGAGCGTCCGTTTCACGAAGCACAAGATGTCTGAATCAGACATGTTGTTTTTCAGTCATATTCAGCAGTCTGATACCTGCAGGCACCATTTGGGTAGCTGGCTGAACAGAGCGTCTTCGCTAGTGGATAGAGATTATTATTATTATTTTTTTTTTTTAATCTCGGGGTCTAACGGCCCAAGTTACTTGAAAAAGATGCTGATCGGCTCTCAAGGTCAGTGACCTAGGGTCAGGCTCTTCTGGCGCATTCGTGGCCGCGTGCATTATTATTGTTTTGCACGTCATTGTGTGCAAAATAGCATTAAAATATTTATAATAATGCTTAGTAGGAAAATAAAGCTCAAAAAACTTTTAAACAATAATTTTGTTATATGGATTTTTCTGTAGCAACCATTTTTTTGACACACATATATATATATATATATATATATATATATATATATATATATATATATATATATATATATATATATATATGATATATATATATATATATATATATATATATATATATATATATATATATATATATATATATATATATATATATATATATATATATATGGACACAATTGCATAATAGCGTTCAGAAATGAATGTATAATAGTACATTTAGGAATATAACTAAATTTAAAGTGATTTTAAGCTGTAAAACAAAAAGGAATATTTTTGCACATATTGCGCGCAAGCGCAAAAATGCCGAAAAATTTTTGTATTAGATACACCCAATTCGTACAAAACACTCTTTTAGGAAATGGACATCAATTAAAGTGTTTTTTTAACCTAATAAATGCATTTAAAAAAAAAAAAAGAAGAGAAAAACGCAGTTACTTTTGGCAATATTCGAATGTGAATATTTTTTTAAATTCTTTTTTTTAGTAAAAAGTAGAAGAGAGGAGCAAATTTTTAAGACCAACCCCAGCTTCCTAGCTCTTTTCGTTCAAAAGTTATCGCGTGTTGAATATTGCCAAACTTTAACTGTTTTTTTTTTCTCCACTTTGATTTTGTTGCTTACCTTCCTCTGCAACTAACCGCCAAATTTGAATAAACACCTACTGTATAGTATTTCGTATTTCCCAGTACATCTACGTAGACAAAAATAAGTATATCATACCCTTAGTTATTCGAAGTAAAGATGCGCTTCTAAATGTGGGAATACCTCTATACACTTAGCAATTAAACTGTGTAGACGAAGCGTTCACTTACATTTCACTCAAAGCGTTCACCTAAGCGTTGTTGATGCTATACTGTCCGCCAGTAGAGTTCAAGCGACTCAGAGAGTACAACGAGTGGTTGCCACTTTTTAATTTTCTTTTGAAATTCTCAGACTCGACAAAATCTTTGTTGGCCTATCATATGACACGTAGAACTATTACCCATCTTCTGGACTATCTACAATCACCTGAATTTGATTAAATCAGTATTTTAGAATGAAAATAGAGATAACTCTGAAGCCAACATGGCTAATCAACAACAAAATAAAAGGAAAAAGATATGAACGCGGTCTAGATATTGTGGGAATCAGTGGTTGCCCTGAGGTATTTTTGCTTGACCTTGGGTGTACATAGCTTAACCCCTTTTTTTTTTTACCTTTGCACTGGCAAGTTTTTGTCATTTTTCAGACGTTAACTGCGGGCCAGTCAAGGAGACTTGGGGGAAGGAGTCTTTCAAGCAAGCACCCATGCATTCTGACCCAGCTCGGCAGTCTAGAGGCATCCTTCATAGAGACCACATTCTCAAGCGTCTCTCTTAGCCTCCCATTTGTTCTTCCCCTTTTGTTGAAGAGCTGGGGAAATTGCCATTTCAACGGACCCAGGCCTTCTGATGCAATTGATCACTGCATTACCTATTCCTACGGTAAGTCTGAAGATGACAATTACTCCAAGTTCCTTCCTTCAGCCTTATCACTATTATTTCATGTTTCAAGTTTCTCTCTCTTTTAACCCTTTAAAGTCCACCCTAGGTTTTATGGGAAATTTCAAAAAACCCTCTTAGTATGTGATAGTATATCAAAATACAAGATCAAATCATTCTTGTGCATTTTTTTAAATCTTGCAAAACTTGGCAAATAATTGCATTCAATGAAGTAACCCGTACGGATGCCTCGGTCGAGCTCCGACGGACCACGCTCATCCCGTACGGGACACTTCGAACTATAACGGTAAACTTTTTCCCGATAATACCACTCTTTATATACTCACCTTTTTACCAATTTCCATGATGAATTTATTGTGTTTGACATTAATATGACTTGCTACTGTGTTTATTATGAATTTTTCTGTTTTTTCCTTTATTGATGTATAAAAGATACCCTGGGATAGTTGAATACTTTATTTTACAAAAATAAAAAAATATACAAGTAATACTGGCAGTGAAATGTGTTAGTAATTATAATTTACAGCTTAGACGTACATAGGTTAGCATAAAAAAATAGACAATAACAAACTCACAAGACTTCCACAACATACAAACTTACACAAAATATATACAATATTTACAAAAGTTATACCTTGTGGAAGAGTGCAAAACAGTTCCTTGCATCAGTCAGACACAGTGCCACTTTACAGTCCTCACACACCCACCGGGACCTGTGGATGTGGCCCTTACAGGAACAAAACTTACAGGTCTGCCTAGCCTTGACATCAGCAGCACTACCTACCACATCTGGCATAGGGTGTGGCACTGCAACAGGGACAGGACGGCCACCTGAAATAAGAAAAGAGTCACATTAGTAATACAGACAATAAATCATGATTGTGTTGTGTGTGTGGACAATGAGTGTGTTATTGTGTGTGTATGTGTGTGCGTGTGTGTATGTGTGTGCATGTGTGTATGAGTGTGTGCATGTGTGTGTGTATGTGTGTGTGTAGGCACTGTGTATAGTGAATAGAATGATACGTAATCCATCAACAATGAAAAGTTTCAAAAACACATGAAGTTATGTGTATCTGTATGAGTGTGTGCATGTGTATGAGTGTGTTGGCTCTATGTATAATAACTAGAATAATATGTATAATAAATAGAATGATATGTAATCCATCAACAATGAAAAGTTTCAAAAACACATGAAGTTATGTGTATCTGTATGAGTGTGTGCATCTGAGTATGTATGAGTGTGTGCATCTGTGTATGTATGAGTGTGAGCATGTGTATGAGTGTGTGCATGTGTATGAGTGTGTGCATGTGTATGAGTGTGTTGGCACTGTGTAAAATAAATAGAGTGTTGGCACTGTGTAAAATAAATAGAATGATATGTATAAATGATATGTAATCCATCATCAATGAAAAAATACATGATGTTGTTATGATACTAACCTCATGAAGTAATAGGCTGAAGAAATTCCACGTCAGCCAGCTCGTCCTCATCAGGTTGGTATGTTGGGTCCTCAGTCACTGTCTACCTCCACATCAACATCACTATCTTCGGCTTCTTCTGGGGCTATCCATGCCGTGCGCACTTCCTCCCTGTGTTCCAAGGCAGCATTCCTTCGACCATAAAACATATCACTCTAATCTGCAAAAAGTAAAAGCAATTAGCTTCTGAAAATTTTTTGAGGCGTCGCGTGTTGCGCCATACTTTTACCATTACGGACCAAGTAGCCGTGCGGGATATATACTTATTACGGCTATGATTTCAAATACTAAATATTATCACATCACCTTGAAAACACTTCAGCATGAAGACACATCATTCAACAACAACCTATGAAAAAACTGTACTTACCATGATTACAACGGGTGTGGGGATCCTTCGAACAATTTTAGCGTGAATGCACCCTATCACGTCATTCAAGAGACAGGTGGCGATTCAAAAGCACACACGCCCCACCCCATGGACAGTGCTGTCTTCTGATTGGTTGATTTGAAGAGTTGGGAGGTGTGACAATAAGGTACCAGATAGTCAATTTCATACATGCATAAGCTTGTTGGCCACGAGTTCTCAAAAGTAGCCAATTTTAAGAGCCTGTACGGGACACTTGGTCGGTAAAGGGCTTAAACATCACTGACTAAGGAAAATCCTAGTAAAACCATTTCCAATTTATGTAGTCAAACATATAAAGTACAATGATTGTTGCCTAGTGAGATTCCATAAATTATCCTCCATGGCGTTAACGTAATATTCTTGATCTAAGATTCATCCCTTGCAGTCAATTAATGCTAAGTGAGAAGTCTTTGATATCAAATTGATATCTGGATATGTCTCTTCCAGAGTTAGGCACGCCTTGGAACCTGGCCAGAATCTTGTTTGGAGAAGGATTAGCATATCAGTGTCCTTAAGTCACGTGCTTGAAATTACTTTTAGACTTACAGACCCGTCACCAGAGGTCCCCAACCGTTGTGTAATCCACTAATTTATGTTGAAATATCTTGTGTCTGAAGTGGGACGAAGCTGGAGCTGTTATTAGCTACCGTAAGATTCCAGTTCACTTTTTTTTTTTTTTTTTTTTTTTTACTAGTGGTTTGAGTAATGTTATTGATTTAATTCATGTGTTCAGAATAAATCGATATATTCAATAACCTAGTTTCAACTGCCGTCCAAACTAACTGAGTTAATTATCTGTTGTTTTTTGGTAATTTCAGCCTTAATTGATAGTGTAAGGACTGGGAATCGAGTGACATACTGGCAGGGTGTTAACTGGTTTATTGGTGGTTCCTTACTGAGATAAATGTACAGAATCTTCGAAGGTGTTATTGACGCATACGAGCAGTAAAGTAGCATCTACAGACAAACAGGTAAAAGAGGAGGTACAGACTCAGGCATCTGTGTTTGTCGGCAGACAAACAGATGGCGATATTGAGAGACATGATTAACATACAGTGATGAAACATATATCAATGGAAAGGCCAGGAAATTCTACATATGGCCAATTGCATGAGATTCAAGACAGATTAATGAATACAATGCAATAGCATAATATATGTGAAATGGCAAGACGTTTGGCGTCTTCACAAACAGAAACATACATACAGTTTGATACAGAAGATTCGTTGGAACATTATGAGTACATGATTAGAATGCTTGCATGGCAATGCAAGTAGTGGTGATTGTACATACATCAAGACAACAATGGTTAGGGAGAAAGAGACGGAAAAATTGTATGGTGGAAATCAAGTTCCTTTAGAGAAAGAAAACGAGATGCCCTTGTTGTCTTGTCCACTCCGATGGACGGCGAACACACGCACACATGTGTTTGGAAGAGACGGCATCAGGCTCTTAAAAATACGCTCCCCCAAGACGTGGGTAAAGTCTGATTAATCGGCCCGGGTGCAGAGACAACTGCTCTGACTGAGGATGTGGTGCAGTTGTGTTTGGAAGAGACAGCGTCGGGGCGATGGGCTCTTACAATACTCCCCCCCTCCCCCCCCACAAGCGAGGCATCAATGCGGAAATTATCTTGCTGACAATTGTAGTTGGCTCGAAGGGCTTGGGCTAGGGGCAGATAGGAGGCTGAAGGGCAGTGCCAGCCGGCAGGAGCTCGAGGAGGACAGGAGTGGGTTGAAGGGTGATGTCGGATGATCCTTCGGTGGCCGGCTCGAAGGCTGAAGGATGAAGGCAGCTGATCCTTGGTAGCCAGCTCGAAAGGGGCGGCAGCAGGCTGAAGGATGACGCTGGCTGGTCCTACATTGGTCAGCTCGTCCAGTACTAGTGCGGGGGCAGCTTCAGGTTTCCTGGAGGAGGCATCCAGGGCTCCGGTGGTGGGGTGGGTCATCTCGGAGGGTCGGACTTCTACTGAGAACTCGAGAATGGCGGGAAGCAGCGAGGCGGCGAAGGGTCTGTCGGCGCGTGGGTCGTCATCTTGGGTCGGTCGGGTCCTTCGGGTCACTCCGGGGTCGCCAGTGTAAGGACTGGGAATCGAGTGACATACTGGCTAGGTGTTAACTGGTTTATTGGTGGTTCCTTACTGAGATAAATGTACAGAATCTTCGAAGATGTTACTGATGCATGTGAGCAGTAAAGTAGTGTCTACACACAGACAGGTAAAAACAGACGTACAGACTCGGGCATCTGTGTTTGTCGGCAGACAAACAGATGGCGATATTGAGAGACATGATTAACATACAGTGATGAAACATATATTAATGGAAAGGCCAGGACATTCTACATATGGCCAATTGCATGAGATTCAAGACAGATTAATGAATACAATGCAGTAGCATAATATATGTGAAATGGCAAGACGTTTGGCGTCTTCACAAACAGAAACATACATACAGTTTGATACAGAAGATTCGTTGGAACATTATGAGTACATGATTAGAATGCTTGCATGGCAATGCAAGTAGCGGTGATTGTACATACATCAAGACAACAATGGTTAGGGAGAAAGAGACGGAAATATTGCGTGGTTGAAATCGCGTTCCTTTAGAGAAAGAAAACGAGATGCTCTTGTTGTCTTGTCCACTCCAATGGACGACGAACACACGCACACACACGTGTTTGGACGAGACGGCGTCAGGCTCTTGCAATAGGATTACGTGGATCTTAGGTAAAGCATGGCTATATAAATCACAGTAATTAATAATGAAACTCATCAGCCGAATGACCCAAGTAACAATGGCAGACCTTGCAGAGATCTCTATTTAATTCACAGAGATAAAGAACTTAGAATCAAATTAAATACAAATTAATTCAAAGATAAAAAGTCAGATCATATTAATTTCATGCTAAATTCTCCCAAACAAGAATACAGGCCAAGGTAAGTAATAAAGAATACAAATGTTATAATAATAAGAAGTAGGTAGGAAAGTGTGCATTAAAGGAGAGCAGCCATAATTTACGATAAACAATAACAAGGAAACGTTTACCGTGTTCGGATACCGAGCCACAGCCACATACCAGTCGAGGTCGTACTAAGTTACCAAGTCAAGATTTAATATTTTGCTATTGGCTGGCCAATGATTAATGCATGACAGTACTAGAAGGGCGTGTGCTTAACGCTTCTCTCGTATGATATAACAGACAATGCACATAAGTCCATAAGATTTCTTGCAAAATAACAACCGTGTCAGCCCTAGACAGAAGGCCCTCGACTGAGCATTACGAAGAGAATCACTTTCCCTTGTGCGAAATCATATCAAATTTCCTTGCCATTAACATCACAAATGAACTGTATCAGTGTTAATTTCATAATTTGCCTTTTACTTTAACGTAAATTAGGTCAGTAAGGACATCACGGGTCCATTCCTTTGTATCTTGAAAGGCCCCGTAGAAAGTATGGCGGACGCCTGTAGGTCTTAATTTCGGCGCCGGGAAAAAGAAAGAAAAATTCATAACAAATTCCTATCTTTATAACGTAAAATAACTTGTATTTGTGGTATTTTAAGTTAAAACTTGTATTCCAACATTAGCTTCATTCGTTTTGTAAGAGGAATTCAAGTGTTTTGTTCTTTTTTTATTGTAATGACATTGCGAAGGCAGGAGGTTCTGTATTCCTACGCCAGTCGGCCTCCGCATTTCGCTTCTAGTAAGGCATTGTGTTTGAATCATCAGCTGCGTGGTTATGCGACCCGTCCGACATTTTGAGAATGGGTTGTCTGCGAGCCAGTAGCCGCCATTTTAAAACTTTGTTGATGTTATTGTTTACCTGTGTGACATCACGATAACGTCTGCCTCATCTGCTCCACTTAGCAAACTACTTTCTCTGGAGCATTACCATACTCGTAAATCTTAAAAAAAAAAAAAAAAAAAAAAAAAATATATATATATATATATATATATATATATATATATATATATATATATATATATATATATATATATATATATATATATATATATATATATATATGTATATATATATATATATATATATATATATATATATATATATATATATATATATATATATATATATATATATATATATATATATATATATATATATATATATATATATATATATATATATATATATATATATATATATATATATATATATACTTCAATGTTATAGGGAAGGATTTAATGCAATTTAGTCAGCGAATAATTTACGTAGGAAATGTAACAAAAAAGTTCCTACACAAAATACATTTTCGCAGGGAATTATATAAAAGAAAAAAAAAAAAAAAACTTCATAATTTAACCATACTTATCAGCCTAAGACGTAAGACGCAATGGTAATAAGGCAAGTTAATATTGGCAAGACAACCCATTACCTAACATAGCCAAAGCATTTCAAAAAGAAGGAACTGGCTAGTGTGCATTACAATTTTACTTATTTACTCAGGCAATGCAAACTTCACTTGCTGGATACTTCTCTCTCTCTCTCTCTCTCTCTCTCTCTCTCTCTCTCTCTCTCTCTCTCTCTTCTCTCTCTTCCTTTATCCATTCACGTAAGCTTTAAAGATATCTCCGAAGTGTACGTGCACCGTCTTCATTGAAAGAACGGGCTGACATAGGAATAATTAATTAAAATAAAACAAATAAAAAGAAACACCGCTGTCCCACAGATAGATGAGGATAAGTTAAGATTAACCACTGTTAGAAAAATATATTTTGTTTATTTTTCTTAGGGTTAAATGCGAGGAAACCAAGGTTTGTTTATTCTTAAGTTTATTATAAGTATTTGACCACCTTGTCTTTATCTGAATTGGTTTCCTCCCATTCCATATGAATTAAGAAGTCAATAGATACTGTTTGCTTGTTTTGCTATTCGCAGGACAACAGCCATATTACAGTTGTTTGGGTGTGGCTGATGTTTATAAGAAGTTACTACGTAAAACAGGCAGAAAGAGAGAGAGAGGGGAGTAAGCCACGTAAGAAGGTAAACGTGAAGATAGCTGTGCTTTCATACTGTGTAATTTTTTACGACTTTACGCCTTTTTTATAAAATGGATATCCTGTTTCCCTTGTTGGCTATGAAGATGTTACTGTTCGACATGGAAGAGTAAAACCATGATCACCACCCTGGACGGAAGCTACAATTGCCTATTATCTGCATTCACCAATTAATCATCGATATCAGCCAAGTAGCACCAAGGATGACTATGAGGTTGGTCATTATTGATACCGATCATCTCAATGTAAATATTGTTTTTTTGCATAAATTTACTTTGGTGACTTAGCAGTTAGCCTTAAGAAATTCCTGAGTTTTTTTCATTTTGGTTGCTTCAATTGGGTGGAATACAATTATCAGTTTTTGAGTTCAACTATGTTTTATTTATTTTTTTTTTTTGTGTGTGTGTTGAGACAGCTCCCTGTTACTACACACATTGTTACTTAGTTGTTCTTCATTTTTCAGGCTTAATTTGTCTTTGTATTCCCACATATTTTTTGTTCATGTCTAATGAGGGTAACCTTTTGTACTCTCAGGAAATCTTGGTAAATAGTGGGTTGGGAACATCAGACCAAAAATCAAGGAAGAACATACCACATTAGTTCTTCTAGGAAGGAGGAAATAAAATTTGTCTTAGTATAGTGAATTTTTCTTATCCCAACCAACTTAGCTGTTTACCTGTTGGAACAGAATATTAAATTTACATATGGATTTTTTGTTTGAGATTTTTTCCAAAATGGCGCCCAGCGTGGGGCTATGATAAGTTGGTTGGTTTGGTTGATGGTGTTAGCTGATGGCGTGCATTGCGGCAGAACTCCAGGGGAGCTGTATTTCAGTATGAAGTTAGCATTAGTAGGTCACTCTTACATTAGGCATTTGCAGTGGTCATAGTGGGGCTAAGTTTAGAACGTTGGTGACAAATGATAGATTTATTTCAGAGTTGAAGACATATGACCCAGATTTTCTTTGTCTTCCTAGGTGGTAATGATATTAGTATTCGAGTAAGTTTAGAGATTGTAAAACAGCATTGTTCTGAATTTTACCAGAAGTTACGTGGTTGCTTACCGAGGTCTAAGATTATTGCTAGTCAAATTGAACAAAGGCATTATTCAGTGGATAATAGATTTCAGTGCCTTACCAGAATAGATTACCATTATCAGCGGAAATACTTGAATAGGTTTATTTATAAGCTCAAGATCAAGGATTTTTTGTTTAGAGTTGATGGATAATCTAGACTAGACAATAAGGACCTGTTTGCAGATGAAGTTCATTTGAATACTAAAGGACTTGAGAAACTTGCCGAATTGGTTAAGGCTGGTTTGTCTTATGGGATAGAGCACTCTTGAGTTGCAAAAGAAAGTGTAGTAAATGTGCTTTACTGCTTTCTCATTTAATTTTATGTTTTGTTATTCTTGTATTTGAAAACATGAGTTCACTGAATGTTTTAGTTAATGCACGAAAATACCTACGTGGTAGCATTACAAAACAGTATGGTAGCAAGGACATAAAGTGTATGTTAGCAGAAGTGAAGGATTATGATCACAAAGTGATCTGAAAGTATGAATGAGGAAGCATTTGCAGAAGAACTGGCTGTTTATGAGCACTGTGTTGATAGAGTTACTGAAATGTTAGCTATTCTTGAGGATAGACCAACAGTAGTGAGCGATAATGATTCTAGAAGTCTATTGAAGGATCCTATTATTCCTTTGCCCACTTTTTAACAGTAACCCAGAAGAAAATATGAATAGGTTCTTCCAGTAGTTTGAATTGGTATCCGAGCAACAACAGTTTTCCAATAGAGATAAGTTTTTGCTTTTAAAACAACATGTGCATGGGAGAGCAGAATATTTGCTTGATTCTCTCGAACTGAGTAGTCAGTCGTATGAGGATGCAAAGGATTTATTAAGTTCTGCATTTGCTTCCACTGATTTACAGAAATATAATACTGTAAGGATGTTTACTGAGCTGAAACTAAAGTCATCAGATGACCCCTTTTCATATATCGGCAGGGTGAGATCACTAATAGAAAGTGTGAAATTCTTAAAAAATGAATGGAGATGACTTTGCTCAGTTTAAACATTAGTTGATAAGTATCACTAATAATGTCAGACCTAGTTTAGAAGGCATCCATGAGCACTTCTTTGAAGCTTCAGATAGGTATCTGCAGGATTCCAAAGTTGATTCAAAAACTATTGCTAAGGCAAAATTTTAGAAGGTGAGCTCTACTAATCTAGCAGTTTCTGTTGAAAAGAGTAAAACACAAAGGGGCTGTTTCTTGTGTTGTAATAGTGATTACCCCTTGCACAAAGTTTCAGAATGTGAAGTTTATACAACTCCTGAGAAGAAACTGGAACGAATTATAGAATTGGGTAGATGTTTAAGGTGCTGTGGACATGGCCACATGGCAACTAATTGTTTTTTTATATTTCATAAGTGCTTCAAATATAATGAATGGCATTTTTCTTATTTATGCACCAAAGAGCCAAAGGTAAAAAAGGTCAGCAGAGTAGAATCTAAAACAGGTGCCAGATCAAAAGTTGCCAAGGATGATCTTGTGCAGATTAAGAATGGCAGTGCTTTGGTTACAAGATCAGTGACTAGTTATATGGGTGATATGGCTTTACCCACATTTACCTGTTGATAAAAAACTGAAAACCTTAGAGCCTTACTGGACAGCGGTTGTCAAGGGAATTTTCTTACATCTGAACTTGCCATTGAGCTTGACTCTGAGATTATTTGTGACAGTATAAGTGTAGAAGTAAATGGATTTAATGCTTCCAGGAAGTATAAAAACTAAATTAGTGGCTGTTGATTTGTATATTGGGGATAAGAATTATAAAGTCCAGGCCATATGTGTACCTAATCAAAGCTTGCTCAGGCATTTCAGAACAGAAGATATGTAATTGCTGATAGTCAACTTTTGAGCTGTGATAGGATATCTGACGTGAAATTCGTGTTGGGTGTGAGTTCAGCTCATTGGTTGCTGACCACAGCTAAATTGTTTGGTGATATGAATCCTTTTGTTCACTTAGACTCTCCTGTGGGAATATTGTTTATGGGGGAAGCTATCAAGGCATTTAAAGTTGTTGATGAAGTTCCTTTTTTGCAGAATAACATTGAATTTAGTCTTGCCAGTTTCTTATGTGTTCATAGGGAATGTGTACTAGATGAATGGCAAGATAACTTAAATGATAAGGATTCTAATAATATTGTCAAAGTTAATAAACAATCCAATAAAGACTTAAATGCAATAGCTGATCGGGCTCTAGCCCGTAAGGCTGAGGATGTTCTCAGTTATGAAAATATGCCCAATGAGGAAGATTCGGAGTTGAATAACGAATTGGTTAAGAACACCTTGTTGAATATTAGAATGAATGATGAGAGTCGCCTAACCATGCCATTAATGTGGAACCAGAGGTCATCTCATTTGTTGGGGAAAAACATCAATTTGTGTAAAGGAATATTAGCTTCCAATTTTAAAAAGTTGAAAAGAAACCCTGAACACCTAAGGATGGTTGATGATGTTATTCAGGAACAAATAGAAATGGGCATAATTGAAAGTTTCAAGTGTGGAAAAATTCCTCAAAAAAGCATGCCAATCTTTAGACCTGATAAGGAAACCACAATGTGTCAAATTGTGTTCATGTCAAACTTAGGTGAAAGGGTGGAAGGTAACAGTTACTCACGATCAAGCCATGCATCCTGGCCCTAATTTGAATCAGTAGTTGAGTAGTGCATTTATGAATCTGAGGTTTGGCTCTAAGTTTCTCTGCTATGATATTAAAAGGGCTTTTAATCAGATTGCATTAACTGAGAAAGATCAAAGTAAGTTGCTATTTTTCTGGTAAAGAAATGTTTTAGTCCAACGATACTGATGCTGTCATTGTATTATGTGCTAGTTATTGATGATTGTGATCCTAATTTGACTGATGTCAAGAGGCTTTTGTACCAGCTGTTGTATATGGATAGTGGAGCATATACCTGGAGTTCAGGGGAAAAGTTGAATGAAGTTTGCAAGGCTTTACCTTAAATTTTTGAGAAATATAAATTTCCTTTACAACAGTTTGTTACAAATGATCCCTCATTACAAGAAGTTATTGACAGGGAAGGATCAATTCAAACTCCTCATTTGGTAAAGCTGTTGGGTATTCAATGGACAAGGGACTCTGATCAGATTTACACATTGCCTGTAAGGTTGGATCCTAAAGCCAATACGAAAAGGAGTGTGTTAAAAACTATTGCTTCCAATTTTGACATCTTTAATTTCAGTGGCCCTATTTTGAACAGGGCAAGGATTTTTTTGCACAATTTGCAGATGAATAACAAATTGGGCTGGGATGAGATCCTTGATGGAGAACAACTTAAGGAATGGAGATGTATTGTAAGTCAGTTAAATCTTCCCCACCTGGTAAATTTGTTCGTTTTGTTGGTGAAAGCGATTCGAAGTACATTTTAGAATGTCATGTTGATGCAAGTACTGGGACATATGGCGTTGTTATTTACATTAGAGAGGTTGAGTCAGGCAAATGGAGTCTTCTTATAGCAAAGAATAGGTTTGTTAATTCATCCCTGAAAGCAAAGTCTGTACCCTCTCTAGAGCTTCAAGAACCAGTTTTGGGTTGTGAAGTGCTGAAATCTATTTATGATGAACTTACTGGGCAGTTTTGCTTATCTAAGATTAATATAACAGACTTGCAACTATCTTTAGATAGTCTTGAGGTTCTTCACTGGCTGGATTCTAGTGCTGTTAAATTGGGTAAAGTGAATAACAGAACTATATTTGTTAATAACATGTTCGAATGTATACAGAAGATATGTGAGCAGATTCCAATGATATTTAATTATATTGCAGGCATTAACAATCCTGCGGATTGTATTACTCTTTCGGTTTCCAGCAAGGTCTTGTCCAGTACTAACTATTGTTATGGGTCAAAAGAAGAGCAATTTGAAGAAACAAAGGTTCAGGAAGAAGTGCTGATGTTCCGAATACCTAGCTTTCTGGTTCAAGAGTTTGAGGTTTCTGTTAACCTAGCAGCAGGAAATATAGTAACAGGTCATTTGATTCCGGTGGATTTTCTACCTTGAATAAATTAGTCAAGGTGCATGCTAAAGTTTTAATGGCAGTGAATAAGTGGAAAACTACGCTACATAAAGATGGTTCTTTTACATCATCTTTGGATATAAAGCTGACAAGTTTTAATAATGAACTGGCATTGCAACAAATTATAAGTAAAGAACAAAAGCTCAAATTTTCAGAAGTTGTGGAGTTTTTTGGAAGAAGGTAATGTGCTAGAAAGGAGCTCCCTGACCTAGTTTCTCAGTTGAATATCTACCCTAACAGAAATAATATTTTGAGAGTGCATGGGTAATTTGATAGACCTAATTCTCACGGGGTGTTCTTTCCTGTGTTAGTACCTAAAGACAGTTTATTAACTTCATTAATTGTTAGGGATGCTCACATAAAGCTAGGACATGTAGGATATTATGGGGTGTTGAATTTATTGAGAAAACATTATTACATACCCCACATATTTTCTGTTGTAAAAAGATCTGTTAGCTCTTGCATTACTTGCAAGAAATATAATCAAAGACCTGTACAACTGAACAAGTCTCCATACAGATCATTTAGATTGGAGCTATCTGATAATCTATTTGGTTATTTATATTTGGATTATTGTGGGCCTTTTAATTGCAAATTTTTAGGTGGTCGTAAGAAGGTTTGGATATTGTGTTTCCCTTGTATGTTCATTAGAGCCATTAATTTAGTTGTATGTTATGATATGTCCATATAAGAATTGTTAAGGTCATTTGTGATTCAAGCATTTGAGTTTGGATTGCCCCAGCTTGTTATTAGTGACTTGGGGACAAAAATTATAGCTGCTGGCAACAGAATAGTAGATTTTCTTAATGATCCTCAGACTGATGAGTATTTTCAGGAGAATGGCATTAATAAGATCAAGTTCAACAGTTATTTTAAAGGGTGTAGGTCCCTTGGCTCTCTGGTTGAAATTGTAGTAAAAATGACAAAGCAGATGATAAATAAGAGCATTGGGACTCATGTTCTTGAAGTTAGTGATTTTGAATTTTTGATATGTCAAGTTAGAAGCTTAGTAAATAAGAGACCCATTGCATTCAAAGAATCTTTGAGAGATCAGGACCTTCATACACTAAGTCCTATAACACCATAGATGCTGCTTAGAGGCTATAAAATTGTAACTCAATTTGATCCCAGAATAACAACCCTTGCCTGAGTTAGATGAATATTCAGATCAGAAGTCCTCATCTGATATGCTAAGAGACTGTTTGACTTATATCAGAGTGAGTTTATGTCTAATTTCTTGAGTCAATCAATAGACACCAAAGGCAGATATAAACCCTGCAAGCATAATAAAATAAGTGTTGTGACATAGTGCTTATTAAAGATGATAATGTTAAGCCTGTAAACTTCCCGATGGGAATTGTTAAACAGGTAATCATCAGTACTGAGGGAGAGACAATTGGTGAGGTGGTCATGAAGGGTAGAACAACAGAATTGACTAAAAGACATGCGAGATGTCTGATTCCTTTATTGTTATTTGAAAATTCCTCAGAAGATAAAAACGAGCTAGAAAGTCACCTTCCTAAGACTAGCACTGAATTATCAGTTAGGCCCAAAAGTACTAGGAAGGGTGTTTTAGAGTCTATCAGCAAAACCAAAGTAATGTTGTCTGATGATTGATTGAATCTTGTGGTTTTGTTGATTCTATAAATTATTGTAGATATTTGTACATTATTCTTAATGCATTTTCTTCTAGTTGTGTTTATATGTATTTATTTTGCTTTTGCTTTTGTTCAACAATTTTTAGAAAAATTGTTGAACCATGTTTGGGGGATGGTTAGAAAAATATAGTTTGTTTATTTTTCTTAGGGTTAAATGCGAGGAAACCAAGGTTTGTTTGGCACCTCCCTCTCGCCCCACTCTTACCATATCAGTGTTGCGTAATATTGTTTCATACTCAGGCTCAATCTGCCCATCTCGCCAATTCTGTCTTACTTCACACTCAGGCTCAATCCGTCCCTAAAGGGTTAATGATAAGTGAGAAGTCTTTGATATCGAATTGTTATCTGGATACGTCTCTTCCAGAGTCGGGCATGCCTTGGAACCTGGCCGGAATCTTGTTTGGAGAAGGATTAGCATATCAGTGTCCTCAAGTCACGTGCCTGAAATTGCTTATAGATGCATCACCAGAGGCCTCTAGCCATTGGTGAAACATCTTGTATCTGAAGTGAGACAAAGTTGGAGCTGTTATTGGGTGCTGCAAGATCCCAATTCATTTATTTATTTTTTTTTTTTTTTGTTGAACCAGAGGTTTGAGTAATGTTGTTGATTTAATTCATGTGTTCAGAATAAATCGATATATTCAGTTACCTAGTTTCAACTGGCAACCAATCTAATTAAGTTAATTACCTGTCTTTTTGGTAACTTTCAGCCTTAATTGATAGGATTACGTTAGTCTTAGGTAAAGCAAGGCTATATAAATCACAGTAATTAATAATTAAGCTCATCAGCCGAATGACCCATGTAACAATATATATATATATATATATATATATATATATATATATATATATATATATATATATATATATATATATATATATATATATATATATATATAGTGTATATGTGTATGCATAGGAAGAGTGTGAGAGAGAGAGAGAGAGAGAGATGGGGGTTGGGAAGGCAAACGACATGACAGTCTAAAGGAAAAAAGATCCAAGTGCTTAATAGCAAAGTTTACCATTGGTTAAACGTTTTCTAAAGACCATATAGGCTAAACTTATTAGCTGCACACAGCAATGGGCCACACTCACGTCAAACTGAAGAGACAAGCAAGCCATCAGAAAAGTCCTTGTGCCCTTTAGACACTATGTCAAAACGTAATCAGGTTTAAGGGTGCCACCATTGATGTTACTGAATCCACGTGGCTGGAAAACTTTTTTAAAAAATAGTTTTTGTATTTTTAAAAGACCTGTTCAATCAAAATTATTTTTATCTATAAAGAAACTCATTAACTATTAACAAACGCAATAACGGAACAGCTAACGAAGTAAGTTTTAGAGATTTAAATTTTCTTATAAAAGAAAACCTATCTTTTATTGTTATAGAGAATAATTATCACTATCATTATTCTCTATATAGTGAAAAATGAAATTAATTTTTGAATTTTAAAACAGCACATATATATGATCAAGTAAAATAGTTTTGTAAGGCAAATATACATAATGAACACATTAAGTAAATATAAGGTATAACCTTTGTTCGATTAAATGAATATTGCACATTATGTTTCTGGCATCCATATATTTGTGATATTCTTGATTTCTCTGTCTCTACTAGATAACAGAGAGAGAGAGAGAGTGAGAGAGAATGTTGGCAACACATCGTGTGTTGCTGAGTGACAATCCACCAGTTGACTTTCGTGTCTTGAAAGATTATTCATATACGCGTAGCAATTATGTCAAATTAGGTAAAAAAAAAAAAAAAAGTGAATGAAGAGGGCGTCCCGTTTAGCTTATTGCAGGAAATTAATGAATTTATTAATTACTCGGGCATAAACGGTGGTACCTGAAGAGTTATAATTAGGTAATTACGTTCATTTTTAAGTAAGTTGATGGCTCTTCTTCATTTGGAAGTCAATTATAAGAGTTAATAAATATACGTCATATGAACAATTAAAGTTAGAGAGAGAGAGAGAGAGAGAGAGAGAGAGAGAGAGAGAGAGAGAGAGAGAGAGAGATGAAGGGTGTTAGGATATACTTGAAATATAAATCTAAATATATCATTTTTATATAAATTAAGCGGAAAAAATTAATGTTAATGAGATATTTTAACTGCAAGTCATGAAGATAACAGAGCACAACTATGTAAATATTTATGTTTTTGTATAGGCGAGACGTCAATAGATTGTTTTTTTTTTTTTTGAGGGAAGGGCTTTGAAATAATCTTTCATTTACGCCAATTCTTGTGAAACATAATTGCCAGAATACTAAGAGTGAAGTTAATGTAAGGCAGTGACTCTATGACTTGAAATGTGGCAGAATAAAATCATATCCTTTACTGACACATTGCTGCAGAATGATAAATTTACCTGATTATTAAAATTGAGATGCTATAACCTATATTCTTAAAATCAGCTTAAGAATAAATATTGACAAAGCACATATAAATAACCGAAGTTAATGATATATTGCAACAGAAACAAATTGAATATCAGGAAGATAAGTCTGTGTAATGGCATTGCGCGAACAAATGAAAGACTCAAGGCTCAAATACCAGATAATATAATAAATCCCTTATTTATTCCAGAATCAATAATACTCCAGCATATTATATTAAATGAAACTATTTCTATTACAAAATTGCGTGCCAAAAAAGATCAGTTACACTTTCATAACTCTTGATAAGCAAAATCACCAGAATGTTAAGGAATATCTCACTTTATTTTATCAACAATTAATACTGCCCGAAAAAAATAAAGAGTACATTTTATTGCAACTGACATATCTATTGTTTTTTTCCGGATAATAGAATTTTCCTCTAATAATACCAGATTATGCTTAAACTAATGAACTAATGGAAAGGAAACGTGAACTCAGCTAGTATCTTACATTCTAAGGTTTAATGTTGCTAGTATATTACAATGAAAATGATGAAAATTTTCGACATATTTACACACTTTGGAATGGTATCCATTACCTGTTCATTTTTAAAAGAAAAAAATATAAAGTTCTAAACCCGTTTACCCATTTAATATGAATACACGTGTCTGGATTCTTTGAATTTCAGTGGAACGTTGTTTTTATTTCCAGTAACCATGCTTTCATCCTCTTCAGTGTTCAGGATTAATAATTCAACTGACATTTCCATTATGGAGGCTTCTTTCTTCCCATATTAGTCGTCAGGATTAGAACAAGTAATTTTTCATTTTGGTAAATGACATTTTTCATTATGCTTTACAGTTCTTCTGCATTTACAAAAACAGGAGTTCCCATATTAGTTGATTTTAGAGCGTGACTTATCATAAATCAAAACAAGTGTAATTATTTTCATTTTGGTAAATGATTGCATGATATATTTCATGGGTGATGCATTACAGTTCTACATTTTCTAAGTGAATTTCTAAAATAAAAACAGTTCCATTGTTTCAATAGTCTTCTCTCTCTTCCAAACATCATTATTTGATTTTATATATATATATATATAGGTCATCAGACTAAGGTATATATATATATATATATATATATATATATATATATATATACATATATATATATATATATATATATATATATATATATATATATATATATATATATATATATATATATATATATATATATATATATATATATGACTTTATCACATCACCGTGATTCATATACAATCAGAAAGACTTTATCACATCACGTCCTATACAATCAGAAAGCGTCCTTTAATATCCAATTCGCTCTACCCTAAATAATATATTTTCATATATGTTACAAGGAATTTTTTAGTTGATAAAAGTTCAACCAGCGAAGGACGAGAACTCAGGACTACAGTGGACGCATTCGGCCACAAGAATAAGTGGATATCGCCTCCCATGTACAAATCACACCGTCGAACTCCAGGTGTTTTGTATTTGGAGACGATATCCACCACCCTACCATGTTGACCGTGTAATGTGTTTGCAAACCATATTATGACTTTTTATCACATCACCGTGATTCATATACAATCATAAAAACGTCCTTTAATATCCAATTAATTCTACCTCGGAAATAATATATTTTCATATATGTTACCGAAGGGGAATTTTTTTTAGTTGATAACAAGTTCGCCGTCCCGTGGGGTCGAACAAGCGAAGGACGAGAACTCAGGACTACAGTGGACGCATTAACCCAGTCGGCCACAAGAGAGGTATAAGTGGATATCGCCTCCCATGTACAAATCACCCGTCGAACTCAGGTGTTTTGTATTTGGAGACGATATCCACCCACCTCTGCCATGTTGACCGTGTAATGCATTTGTCGCACGCAGCCATATTATGACTTTTTATCACATCACCGTGATTCATATACAATCAGAAATCTAAAAACGTCCTTTAATATCCAATTCGCTCTACCTCGGAAATAATATATTTTCATATATGTTACCGAAGGAATTTTTAGTTGATAACAAGTTCGCCGTGTCGAACAAGCGAAGGACCCAGTGGGACGAACCAGCGAAGGACGAGAACTCAGGTGTTTTGTACTTGACCACCCACCTCTGTGTTGACGTGTAATGCATTAACCCAGTTGGCCACAAATCAGAAAGCTACAAACGTCCTTTATCGCTCTCCCATATTTTCATATATGTTACAAATAACAAGTTCCCGAACCAGCGAAGGACGAGAACTCAGGACTACAGTGGAACTCAGGTGTTTTGTATTTGGAGACGATATCCACCCACTTCTGCATGTTGACCGTATATATATATATATATTATATATATATATATATATATATATATATATATATATATATATATATATATATATATATATATATATATATATATATATCTGTTTGTGTGTGTGGCAAAATCTTCCTGGAATATTTAAGAGTATTTGTAAAGATTTCTCGAAAATCAGACACTAGCCATTACAGTAAGACAGATATACTTATACACGGATGTCGATTTTCTGCTATTTTATTAATACCATTTTCCGATATTTCAATTTTAGAATCTTATTGATATTAATTATTCTGTTTGTTTCTCTGAAATATTAATGTTTAAATTAGCCAGATCCTTCTTGAAGTCATGATGTCCACAAGAGAGAGAAATATCTAAAATTTACGCTCTTTCTCTTTTCCCTGTTTCCCTCTTCTGTCTGTCTGTCTTTCTGCCTGTCTGTGTGTGTGTGTCTCTCTCTCTGGAGACAACGCATCCTCTATATGCTCTTTGATCTTAGAGAAAAATTCTCCTTTAGTCTGGGAAAGTCCGTTACATTTATCAACAGTTATTTAAAAAAAAGGAATGAAATTGGAGCAACTTTCTAAAAAGGAAGAAATCAAAGTATTTGTGTGTGTGTGTGTGTATGTGTAAAGGAAAGCACTGGCAAATACAAAAGCAAGTAAAACATGCGCCGTGGTTTCTTCGGCGCAATCGAGTTTTCTGTACAGCCTATAATGCTGTATGAAATTCTCAGCCACAACCCATGAAACTCTCAGCCGCCGCCCGTGAAACTTGCAGCCACGGCCCGGTGATGGCCTATGTTGTTGGCACCTATAGCGGTTCCAGACGCACTATCATGGCTAACTTTAACATTAAACAAAATTAAAACTACTGAGCCTAGAGGGATGCAATTTGGTATGCTTGATGATTGGCGGGTGGATGATCAACATACCCATTTGCAGCCCTCTAGCCTCAGTAGTTTTTAAGATCTGAGGGCAGACAGAAAAAGTGTGGACGGACAGACAAAGCCACTCAATAATTTTCTTTTAGAGAAAATTAAAAACTGAACTTGTTGATGGGAGAAAAATGGTAATGGGAGTGTTTAACAATGGTTATAAGAGATGTTTAATGCTTTTAAGAAAAAATATAAGGCAATAACTGACACATAGCTTGATGTCGCTCATCATGTGTATTTATGCAGTTATTCTTATACACTCAATTCTGCGGACATGGCTGCTGAAATCAAATATTACTTGATATGATACAGTTGTTAATTTCTTTTAATAGCAGTGGCTATTTTTCGTGCAATGATTGCTTTGAATGGAATAAAGATGATTCCTGAATGCAATAGTAGGTCTACAACTCTAAAAATGGTGAGGTGCATAATTATGTAACACCATTATATTATTACATGCTTCTTTATACAAAAACTAAAGGCGTCTTCGTTTATGATTAAGATTTACTCGTTATGCTTTTGTCATGAGTTGTTTGGAGTTTGCCAGATGGATTATGCATATTTATATATTGTTTCTGCGGGAAGACGAGAAAACCAGGGAAAGACAATCTTTCACTCAAAACCATAAATTGTAGGAGATGCTAGTCATCCCACATAAAGAAATAAGTTCAGTAAATTGATGCAAGATTCAACGAAAGAAAAACTGAATAATGGAACAGCTAACACTATGTAAATATTACAGTTTTTAAGGAATATGATAATGACAATCTTAATATTATACGAAATCGGGATGCTTTAATGAATAAATCCTACATTAGGATAATGATCTTGATTCTAAAATTGATAGACGACCGAATCGCGGTTGAAATTTTGATGAAGTGGGCTAAATATATCAAAGGCTTCAGCTCAGATCCCTGATCATACTGGAAGGTGAACACCTATCCCTTTTTACCTGTCTCCTTGACATGTAATTTATTTGTCTGTCTCATGTCCCTTTTTCCCCAACGTCAGACCTCAAGTGACTAAGATTTTCTTATGTAAACATTGTTTTACTTGGAAATACCCGTAAGAGCCTCTTACGAGTATGATGACATTTATTTCCAAGTAAAACAATTTGGAGTTTCAGTACGAGATTCACTTCACATATTTCATTTGCTATGGTTCGTATAAGAAATATTTTAACTTATTTCTTTCAGTGATTTCCTATAAAAAAAATACAAAAAATAATAATCCTGATATCTGAAAGTTCAGTACTTGTCCACTTTGAACGTGATATAACAGATATAAGAGATCCTGTAGGCAACCAGAATGTTACTGGTATCATTCACCATCCCGTTATGATAAGAAAAAAAAATGAAGGGTATAATTCAATGGAAACGTTATGCCTCACTATATCAAACATCCATCTCTTTAACACATAAGAAAAATTGTCCGAATGACATCATTTCTAAATCATGTGCCAGCGAAATGGCCAACATTGCGTTCTCAAAAAATAAGGCAACCATTCAGGGAAATACTTTAATGTCACTGCGTTCGAATTACGCTTCATTCTGGTGGAATGTCTGAATATTTTAACGTGAATAATACAGTATTGATCTTCCGACGACTACGTTTTAATTGCGACGTCGATTGTATGTTCATCATATCTGTATGGATCTTCTGATAACTACAGAAGTCACTTTTGGATATATTCAATCCTTCATTTCCGGCAACACACACTTTACTGTTTCTATTAATATCCACCTATTGTATATATAACAAGAACAATATTCGTCAAAGGTGAAATTATCCTTGCCGTGCATCATGTAATAAGGTAGCTAATAACGCTTTCTTATCATAATTAATTTTTTTATGCATATTGTAGGTCAAAGTCGTTGTTAATCCGCTGTCCTTCATAACACGTGAAGTTAATGAAGGTTCCTGAATGTTAAGCCCTTCCATTATGTAAGAAATCTTAATATCGTCCTTCCAAGGTAGTTTTGAGTAAAGGGAAACGGAAATATTCGTTGTATATTTTTATCATATTTCGAATTATTTCAGGAGTCTTGTTTTTTTATTTCTATTAGTTATTTTTGGCTAAGCTCGTATAAAAAAAAAATATTCTTTACAGATCATAACATTTAAGATAAAAGTAATTAAGGGGGAGTGTAATCTTTCGGGTTTCATAAGAAAATTATTTTCTTTTTGTTTTAACTTTGCTGGTACATCAAATGTATCTAGTGGGCAAACATATAAAAAGAAATATGAAGGATAAGAGCAGAAAAGAGAGAGAGAGAGAGAGAGAGAGAGAGAGAGAGAGAGAGAGAGAGAGAGAGAGAGAGAGAGAGAGAGAGAGAGAGATTAATTTTTTTATGATTATAGTATACTTTACCTCCTAATCTTATATTGTTAAGTAAGATTTTATGTGATTCAAATTGTATCAGCAGACGTAAATATCTGTATACTGACTGATGTTCCCCACCCTTCTTTCTTAAAAAAAAATAATAATTAATTGAAGTATCCATTGCGCTTACTTACTTATATTCTTCTTTAGTTATTTTCTTGTAATTCTTTCCATTGATTGATGACCATTTGATTCTTACCTGCAAACAGCAAGAAAAGCGGAAAGAAACCTAGTTTGTAAAGTCTCATAATTTATTCTCATTATGCAAACTACTTTCAAGCAACAAGATTAATCTTCGTCAGTCAATATAATTACCAAACATTGTCTTATCCTCGTATCCTGTCTCCGTTAATTGTTGCATAGCTCGCATAATGAATTCTGTTGACACAGAAACTTGCAAACTGTATTTTGATGATGCTGTTGTTAGCAACTGTGTTCTAGGAAATTTCTTCAATGAGGCAATATATTTTTAACTGAGTTTCTTGTTCTTGGGTTTGCTTTTGTAGACTGGTTTCAATACGAAATAGGAAAAATATTTAAGTTTGCATGACAATTGTGAATGGTTTGCTTACAAAGAACACAAAAGTTGCAAAGTATTCTTCTGGTGACTAAAAATAAGTGAGTAAACTATAAATATTTACTCTGTAAGATTTCTTTCTGTCATTGTCTCATGGTCCATGTTTATTATCCGAAGTCAAATAAACGGCTAGAATGGCTTATGAATAGAAGAGGATAAAATAATTATTTAACATACTTTCATATTTGTGTCTTCCAATACCTGTTACGTTATTAAGATTCAGCTTATTTTGCTCATACATTGGAAGCAGTTCTGCGTAATAAATCAATTGTAAACGACTTCATTTGATTTTTATCTCACCCATGATAGTATTAAAGCTTTAAAATCATACAAACAAAAATCACAAAGCAAATCATTTGGAAGAAAAAAATTTAATCGTTCATAATTAAGCATCATTATACACGTGAATATATATATATATATATATATATATATATATATATATATATATATATATATATATATATATATATATATATATATATATATATATATATATATATATGTATATATATATATATATATATATATATATATATATATATATATATATATATATATATATATATATATATATATATATATATATGTATATATATATATATATATATATATATATATATATATATATATATATATATATATATATATATATATATATATATATATATATATATATATATATATATATATATATATATATATATATATATATATATATATATATATATATATATAGTCATCACCATCGATGTGCACATACACAATTGATTCTCTTCTGACTACCCATAATGTTAGTAAGAGTAATGATATAATAAGTAAGATTTTGTAACTTTTATGAATACATGTGCTAAAACTGTGTTTCCTCCATTAATAAACAAGCATTAGAGTTATCATTTTTTTTGTAAAAAATACTTGCAGATATCATATTAACATCCAGATATCTTCAAAGTTTATCAGCTCGCATAATTTATTCGTACTATGCAAAATACCATCAAGAAACAAGACAAATTTTCTTCGGTAAAAATAATAAATAAGCACTCACTTAGCCTCATGTCTCACCTCCGGAAAGTCTCGCAAGTCCTGCAAAATGAGTTAAGGTTAACCAAGAAACTTGTTCCAGACAACATTAATGGAGATAAATGTATTATAGTCTATGATACTGACGCTAGTGACGACATTCGAGGGATTCTATCACCACTAACATTTTATTAAATCCATGTTTGAATAAGGTCATTATGAGCCGTCCTTTTTCTTTATAATTTCATTTGAGCGTAGGATGAATTGAAGTTTTGACAAGAACGACTATCATGTGACTGATATTTAGCAGTTATTATCATATTTTAATTCACATTCATTTCCAGGGGGAAGATATATAACAGGAACTTCGATATGAGTATCTTTTATTTCCTCTAAAATTATTTTAACTATTCTAAAATGTTATAATTTTCTTTGACTCTATTCCGTAGGTGTTCAAACATGCGTATATAAATAAGAAAGTACAAAACTACCAACAAAGCTTTCTACCTTTGTACCTTCCACCTTCTTCCCTTGCATTTGATACCTAATGAGCAATCACATAATACATTATCGGCAAATACCTGAAAGACAAAGCTTGACCGTTTATTACCATAAATTATATCCGAACAATGGAGGATTAGAAAATTCTTATATTTGAAAGAATCTCAGAGTGGTTTAAAAAATGCCTTGGCTGCAAAAATTTTGCGGGATTATTGGAAGTATAAAACATTCTGTTTCTATCTAAATATATATATATATATATATATATATATATATATATATATATATATATATATATATATATATATATATATATATATGTGTGTGTGTGTGTGTGTACATATGTGTATATGTATACGTATATATGCATATATATATATATATATATATATATATATATATATATATATATATATATATATATATATATATATATATATATATATATATATATATACACACACACACACACACACACACACACACACACACATATATATATATATATATATATATATATATATATATATATATATATATATATATATATATATATATATATATATATAATTATAATCATTTTTATAATAATTTTTGTACGTGATTAATTTTTCACATTTACCACAAGTGAAAATAAGAGACGGTTTCTATTTTATTTTGAAGCCATTGACGAAGGACTGATACAGAATTTTAGAAGTCACAAATATATATGGTACAGGAACAGTACTGAAGAACATACACAACCGTTAGAGACTACATATCCACCCACAGGCCGGTGTCAAGGTAGGAGTGGCCTGCAAAACTTATTTGGCTAAAAATCACAATATACTCTTAGGGGACAATACTGATAAACATACCGACCGTAGGCGACAACAGATCCAAACCTGACAGGTGTCAGGGAGGCGGAGTTTGGGAAAGTCATAAGCTCTACTGCCCCCATACTGTGTTTACAAATATGATAATCTTATTTTCATACATCTCTATGGTCTACCTTAAAATTTAAAACATTTTCAAACCTCTTTTGATATTAAAGGATCAAGTTTATTCATCCTGTGACTGATATTTATATTATGGCTGTAACTTTCTTTTATAAAGCTAGATCCAATGATATTCCTTTCCAGTGTGTTATTAGAATATACAATCCTTTTTGCCCTTTCCCAATTGATAGCATGATTGTTCTCACTAACATGTACAAAAATACCACTGTTCCCTTGTGCATATCTCACACATTGCTTATGCTGTTCTATTCTCTTTTCCAGTGCTTTACTCGTTTGGCCATTATAAAAGTTGGCACCTAGTAAATATCACTTATCAGTTATAATTCCATTCCAATATCTTTTCCCGGTTACAGAGTTTTGGATATCAAATGACATTTGTAGCTTAACGTTTAAGAATATTAAAAATGTCACGGTGATATGATAAAAATCTTAAGCACTCACAGACATATAGACAGTATATATATAATATATATATATATATATATATATATATATATATATATATATATATATATATATATATATATATATATATATATATATATATATATATATATATATATATATATATATATATATATATATATATATATATATATATATATATATATATATATATATATATATATATATATATATATATATATATATATATATATATATATATATATATATATATATATATATATATATATATATATATATATATATATATATATATATATATATATATATATATATATATATATATATATATATATATATATATATAGTATCGAAGCGAAGGGAAAGGGCACCATTATTACAATACGTTTATTATGCCGACGTTTCACGACAATTGCTATAGTCGCATTTTCAAGGCTGCAATGATTAAAAAACTTCTTACAAAAATCACATTAAAACATCGATGTATAAATTATAAAACAAAATAAAACGGAGGGAATAGGCACAGGACATTCCTAAACCGTAGCAGTAACAAGACTAAAACAAAAGAACACAGGAAGAGCAAGAAAGGACGAGAGGAGAAAACATAAACAAAAGGTCCTTTCTTGCTCTTCCTGTGTTCTTTTGTTTTAGTCTTGTTACTGCTACGGTTTAGGTATGTCCTGTGCCTATTCCCCCGTTTTTATTTTGTTTTATAATTTATACATCGATGTTTAAATGTGATTTTATGTAAGAAGTTTTTTAATCATTACAGTCTTGAAAATGCGACTATAGCAATTGTCGTGAAACGTCGGCATAATAAACGTATTGTAATAATGGTGCCCTTTCCTTCACCTTCGAGACTGTATCCTGAGTCGAGACTCACCTTTACTTGATATATATATATATATATATATATATATATATATATATATATATATATATATATATATATATATATATATATATATATATATATATATATATATATATATATATGTATATGTATGTATGTATGTATGTATGTATGTATGTGTATGAATAATACTATAATCACATTAACTAGTGATTCGTTTATTATGTATCGCCACAGGTGAAGAAATAAGAGACTCGGTGTAGGTCCAGACTAGTTTCGACTTTATTTCCAAGTCATTAATGAAGGATGGTTACATAGTGGTAGAAATCACAAATAGCATACCAAACGACGTTGGAGATTACGATTCTTCACCTAATAGGTGTCAAACAAGGAGTATAGTACTGAAAAATATACTTAACCATTGGGGATTTCCAATCTATAACTGATAGTGTCAAATATAGACGGGCGACCAAACTCATTAGTGCTAGGGCCCACCATACTATGTTTATACATATGATAATCCTTTTCCCATATATTTCTACTACCTTCCTTAAAGTTTAAATATTTTACAAATTTCTTTTGAAATTATTGCTCCGAGTTGACACTTGCCTTGACTAATATTCACATTATATCCATAGCTTTCTTTATAAAGCTACACTCAGTGACATTCCTCTCCAGTGCATTATTAGAATAAACTATGTTTTTCACCTCTCCCTAGGTGATTGTATGAATATTCATACTAACATGTATAAAAATTCCACTGTTCACCTGTGGATATCTTCCACATTTTTATGCCCTTCTATTTTCTTTTCCAGTGTTTTTCAGTTTTAATAATATAAAAAGTTATCATCAACGTGTATATACAGTATACATGTATAATTTATATTATATATATATATATATATATATATATATATATATATATATATATATATATATATATATATATATATATATATATATATATATATATATATATATAT
>NC_089742.1:17180667-17250667 GCF_040412425.1 Macrobrachium rosenbergii
CTCCAGGTAAGTTTCCGTGAATCTTCAGTTGAATCCATTTAGTGGTTTTAATTCAGCCAAGTAGACCTCTGGGCCAGATCAAAACCATATCAGTGATGACTTTGCCAGGATCTTGCAATTGCATCCTTGCAAGAAATCTGCAACTGTGACTATCAGCTGATTAGCATTGCTAAAAGCTGGTTGCAAGACTAGAAATGAGCCTTTAGCATAAACCCCATGAATAAGCACACAAGTGAGCCAGTTCCACAGTGTAAGTAAAAGTGTTGTCATTTTATATTTTTATATTAGGTATGAGTAAAAGCATGACTATAAAATCGGTGTTAGGAATTTGATAGACTGAGTGGATGCAAAATTAGTCATAGCGAAGAGAGAACATTAACCAATCCACGAGCTTTGTCACCAATGCATGGTAGCCCTGTATGTCTTAATTGATGGGTAGCTAGGCAAGTGACATGAAAATCCAAGTGATAAAAAAGGAAATAGTGCTTGTGTTTCCTCCCACGTTATCCGAACAAATTTCTCGTCCCAGAATTTAAGGTAGACACACATTTACTGGGCAGTGAGTAAAGGGCCATCCAACAATTTTTCATCTGTTGGATTACATTTTTCTCTGCCTCGCTCGTGTATGATAGGAGGAATTAGGATTTGGTAGGAAATTTCTTCATTTCACCGTTTCACTACCCCTCATCTCCTTAGGTGACCATATGGTTACCAGAATGATTCATGATTTCCTTTCAGTCTGACAACTAAGAGTTTGTATGGTACAGGTTGTAACCTGTTAAAACCTGTGCATTATACCTCCCTCTTCAACTCCAGTAGAAAAATCAGTTACTGGGCTGCTTTCGTGGAGAACAGACTCATTTCCTGCTGAGTGACGAAGTTGTTAGTGTCATGAAAATAGAAGTTTCAAAAAGGTGAGTCTCTCTATAAATTCATATTCATGATAAGTAAAAGCCATGCCTACCAGTTGATAGGCCTATGGCAATGTGCTTTAGTGAATAAGTGACAGGTTTGAATTTCTAATCATAATGACATAATGCCAGTTTATATTTCGGATGACTATATGGTTACCTTAGGAGCACATCAGTACAATTTTTGACAATTTCGCTCCCAAATGTTTTCATACACAAAATTATTACATATTTGTTTTTCTGAATTTTCAGAAACAAACTGTTGACTGTCAATGAAGCCTTAGATCTACTAGATGAGTTGGATAAAGTACAAGATTTATACATTGTACCTCCAGCTGTAGGAAACCTTAATCATGAAGACTCAGGTACTGAAGATGATGAAACTGTTTCATCCTGAATGCTTATCTGGGAACCAGCTATTACCCTCTGCTGTGTTTAGAGTTAGTCGAGATGATAACACTGGTGAAGAGTAGCAAGGGACAGATGAAGAAGAACAGGAGGCAATTGAAGTGCAACATAAAACCAAGAGACGTAAAGTGACCAAAGATTCTTCAATGATTAAGTGGAAAAAAAGTAAGAGCACATCTTCGCTTGTAGAATTATTTCCCGAACAAACTTTAGCAAATACAGAGACTTTAGCATACTTAAGCTATTCGAATTCTTTTTCGATGAGGAAATCCTTGAGTACATAAAAAAAGCAAATGACTGAGTATTGCTTGAAAAAAAAATTGGCCTGATGTTAGTGTGTCCATAAATGAATTACGAGTTTTCTTTGCCATTTTGATTGTGTCTGGTTACAACTCATTACCCAGCACATCCATGTACTGCTCTCATGACCCTGATGTTCACAACAAAGCTATAAGCAATGCAATGCCTAGAGATAGGTTTTACACAATAAAAAAATGTCTTCATTTCAACGCTACTGACAACTTAGACAAAGAAGACAAATACTGTAAACTTCGTCCTCTGATTTCTCATCTTCAAAAGAAGTTTATGGATCATTTCATCCCACCACAAAATATTTCTTTTGATGAAGAAATGGTAAAGTATTTTGGTAAACGCAGTTGCAAACAATCTATTTGTAATAAGCCCATTCGCTTTGGATATAAAATGTGGCGCCAAAATACCCCTTCAGGATATTTGTTAGTATTTAACCCATACTAAGGAAAGACATACAAGGGGAATGAGAATATAGGAAAGGAATATGGGAAATCTGCCTCAACTATCACTCATCTCATCGAAGAATATAGTGAAGATAAGAAAAATTGACCATATAATTTTTTCTTCGATAATTTCTTCAGTAGAGTTCCATTGTTAACAGAGCTAACCAGTAGAGGTTCTAATGGAACAGGAACCATCCGAAGCAATAGATTGGACAAAGCCTGCCCTGTGTCATCTGGGAAAATGAATAAGAAAGAAAGAAGGTATCATTCATCAGCTTCTGGAAAGGTAGGAGCAAGTGAAGTAACTGTGAGTCGTTGGAACAATAATGCGGTTGTAACTGTTGCTTCTAACCTTCTTGGTCAAAATCCAATAGATAAAGTGAAACGCTGATCAAAGAAGGAGTGCAAGCATGTTATGATAAATGTTCCACATGCAGTTCAAGTGTACAGTTCAAATATGGGTGGTACTGACAGAATGGATCAAAATATAAATGAATATTGCACTGGCACTCGTGGCAGGAAATGGTGGTGGAGTTTATTTACTTGGATGCTACATGCTTCAGTTTAAAATGCTTGGCAAATCGCTCGTCTCAGAGGAACATAAATGTAAAAGGTATCCTTCAGACGCGAACTAGCCACAGCTTACCTTTATAAATATCAGGTAGAGCCAAAAGCTCCTGGCAGAAGGAAACTGTCAGTACCAGGGAAAGACGAGATGAGATATGACATCACATGTCATTATCCACAACCACTTCAAAATCATGCAAGGAGGAAGTGCATGGGTGAGAACTGTATTTCTTTAGTGCGTACAGAGTGTTGCAAATGTGATGTAAGCTGTGTATACCATGTTTTGCCCCATACCACAAAAGAAAATAGTGTTCACATATACTATATATATATATATATATATATATATATATATATATATATATATATATATATATATATATATATATTATATATATATATATATATATATATATATATATATATATATACATACATACAAATTCAACTATGCTGTTCATACGAGTTAAATTTTTTCTGATAACTTAAAAAATAAGGCTTTCTAATATTTATAAAGCAACTGAAATATGACCCAACATACAAAATAGGATTTACTCACGGCATGTAGAATAGTGAAAGATTGATTTAATGCTTTGTATAACCAGCCAATTATATTTGTTTGATAAGAAATCCTGATTTTTTTACCCGTACTCTCCTTAGGTGACCATATACTCACCATACATATCTCCTATTCTAATAACAAACTTTATATTTTCTAACTTCTGAACTCTAAATACACTTAAAGGAATACAAAATATATGGATTTAACACAAATCCATTTTTTTCTCCAGAGATGAAGGGTTAAATAAATCTAGTACATTTGTCCATAAAGGTAATGTCCACTAGAAATTAGAATAAATGAAACTGCAGCATGTATAAGGTTCCTTTTTCCATTCATTTGTAGCAGACCATAAGTCAGTAAAACGCACGCTATTTCATTCTTAAGTACAAGAAACCTACCAGACGAGAAAAATCCCAGACTTAGCCAAGACGGCTGTGAATATGTGACTCGCAGCCCGTCATAACAAACGCCACATGCTCACCATCTTTGTCAACACCGATCACACGACCCACTAGGGCAGAGTAAGACATGGGTAACTGATCACTTGCCAACTACAGGTCCAGTAGAGTAACTTAATTTGTTTTCTTTCTTGTGCACTTGATCCTTTAGTAGCTTAGTCCTGCCTCGTGCATGGTAAATTTAAGTACTGTTATACCCTGCCACCAGGAATTCTATGTATTAGAATAGGCTTATTTTCCCTCATCATTCCAGGCATTCATTTCCCTTTTTGAACAAACTGAACTCCTTAACTTTTGTACACGACCATTGCACAGCTTCTACGTAAGCCCCCAACTACTGCATCAACCCCCCACCCCAGCACCTCTCAGCAAATCAAAATCCTTTGTTAGAGCTTACTTTAATTATTGTGCTGAACCCACAAATCATTTATAATGAACAATCTGAGTCTTACAAGACAACCTAAATCGTTTCTAATGAATGCATTTGAGTCTTCCAAGACACTCTTGAGTCTTCCGAGACACCCTGAATCGTTCATCATGAACAACCTTGAGTCTTCTGCGACACCATGAATTGTTCATTACGAACAACCTTGTATCTTTCGAGACACCCTGAGTTGTTCATCACGAACAACCTTGCATGTTTCTGGACACCCTGAATCATTCAACATAAACACCTGGAGTCTTCCAAGGCACCCTTGAGTCTTCTGAGACACCGTGAATTGTTCATCACGAGCAACCTCGAGTCTTCCGAGACCCCCAGAATCATTCATCATGAATAACCTTGACTTTTCCGAGACACCTTGATTAGTTCATCATGAACACCCTTGAGTCTTCTGAGACACCCTGAAGTGGTCATCACAAACACCCTTGCATCTCTCGAGACACTGAATCATTCAACACGAACACCCTTGAGTTTTCTGAGACACCCTTGAGTCTTCCGAGGCACCCTGAATCATTCATCACGAACAAACTTGCATCTTTTGAGACACCCTGAGTTATTCATCACAAACAACCTTTGTCTTTCAAGATACCCTGAATCGTTCAATATGGATAACCCTGTAACCCTATGTCCTATGAGACACCCCTGAGTCATTCAGCGCAAACAAAACCATATGAGTCTTTTGAGACCCCCGAGTCATTCAATACGAACAACTGGGTCCTACGAGATTCCCTGAACCATTCAACACGAACAACTTGAGTCTTTTGAGACACCCTGACATCTTTCATTATGAACACCTAAGTCTTCAGAGCAACCTCTGATTGAATGCCAGTGCTACCTCATCCGAAGGGGCACTCCCACTTATTAATGGTACCACCACCGACACCTACTTAACTTCCTGCATTTTTATTGGCGTAGCCGAGGGTCACACCCACCGAAGCATCCTCTCAAGATGGCTCAGCAGGCTAGAACCTCCCTAACAATGACTACAAGTTCTACATGGAAAATGGAAAGAAACTGGAAGAGACAGGTCAGGCCCTGACTAAGTGGGTCCAAGAGAGAGTAGACTCTGCCAAAGCAGAGAGAGAGAGAAGAGGAAAGAGGCAGAAAGGCAGGAGAAGGAAAAAGAAAGACAAAAAAAGGAGGAAGAAAGACAAGGAGAAAGAAATGTTGGCCAGGAGAAAATGGAAGAGGCAGAGAGACAGGAGAAGGAGAAAGAAAGATTGTCCAAGCAGAAAAGGGAAGAGGCAAAAAGACAGGAGAAGGAGAAAGAGAGACAGGAGAAGGAGAAAGAAAGAGAGGAGAGGGAGAAGGAAAGACAACATCAACTTGCCCTTGCAGCCCAAGGAGGTTGCAACCCAGTCACCCCCTCCCCAACACAACTCTCAGCAGTGTCAGCACCCTCATCTGAAAATGGGATGAGGTTGAGCCAAAAGCCTGGCTTAACCAAGTCGAGTAGGTTCTGGCAATTTACACGCCCCTTCCTGCAAAAATATCCATGATTCTGGGGAAACACCTTGAAGGGAAGGGTGCCACTGCTTTTAGTGCTCCCATCCAGCGGACCAAGGAAACCCCACAGCAGTCTGCAATGCCATTGTCAAGGACTTCGAAATCACTCCCGACTGATGGAGACAACAATGGCAATGACTATCGAAGGAAGTCAATCAAACATGATCCAAATGGCTATTCAAGAAGACCAAGGCCCTGAAGCGATGGCTGGACTCCCTAAAAGCTACTTCTGGACGAAACTCTCGAACTCATCTAGCTCGAGGACTTCCTGTCCTACGCCCCTCCTGCCCTCGCCACACACCTGTGTGACAAAGCCCCTAAGACAGTGGCTGAGTGCTGTTGATGGACAGATAGCTGTGATACCCACCATCCTCATCTTAATTCCTTCGGGCATAAAATATACTTCTCAGAGCCTGCCTCAAGCCACTCTCAACCACCTCTCAAGAATGGACACCCCAAAGAAATCAGTGTGTGGACACTGAAAAGATAGGGTACCCCACTGAAGAGTGCCATCTGAAAGTGATGAGCTAGTCAAAGACTTATGCAAAATCCCAAAATGGGAAACCTCAGAATAGACCTACCCATGGTCATTGGACAAAGAATAACAAACCCATCTCCCTTCCACGGGTTAGGCTTGAAGAGACTATAGTGAGAAGGTTTGCCAAGACTGTGGCACTCAGGGCCATATGTCTGCAAACTATAGGCACTGCTCAAGGCACCCTGAAATCAAGGTAGTCCAGACTGATGTCAGGTTGAGACAACCCACTGAGTGGATAGACCTCAATGCCCCAACTATCGCACCTTTAGATGGCTCCACTCCCCTCATAACCTGCAGAATGTTGTGGACACCCACTCTGAAGTCAGCCTCATCATACAAGATAGAGTGCTGCCCAGTGCACCATCCATGAGGATGAGCAGATGAATATCTGCTGGATCAACAGAGATGTTAAAGATCTCCATGGTTTGCTGTTGGGTTACTATCGGTGATCTCTAGAGAGAAAGGGGACAAATTTTCAGGGTCATCAGATCCCTCATGACTGGATGCCTTCTTCTCTTGGGACAGGAGCTGGTCCACTGGAGAGTTACCCTGATTCCCTTAAGATGCATGACAGGTACGCTCCCTGAGGACCCTGAAGAGAAGATTTTTCTGCCCAAGAATGGACCACTTCCTGATGATGTCAACCTAGCAGAAGTACCATGGCTGCTCAACCAGCCCGGCAGACCCAAAGCGTACCTGCGTCTGAACCTGCCACTGCCCTCCCCATCACATGGGTTCATGCATCCATCCCTTATCTGAGCTGGGAAGAGCTTATCTGGGCACAAATGGAGGACACCACCTTACAGTGCCACCGCTTGGAAGCTGAGGCAACAGAATAAGAGGTATGGGACCTAGTCAAAGACGACTTCCTCCTCGAGGACGAGGTACTCTACCAAGTAACCAGGGGGAGGACTGAGCCTGCTCACGTCCTTCATCGGTTGGTAGTGATCCCTTTGTCCTTGCAGGAAGACCTTTCTTCGTTTGACACATGATGGCATTGGTAGACAGTTCAGTATCACCCACACAACATGTACCGTCGAAGGCAAACTCTGTTGGCCCGGCCTACAGAAGGCTTTTAAGGCTTTTGTTGTATAGTGCCCTAGATGCCAGATGACTGGCAATACAAATGAAGTCGTACCGAAGGACCCAATAAAGAACATTCTGTCTGTGGGAGTCCCCTTCCAAGATGTCTGAGTAGACTATTGCACGCCCCAGGGTGTATCAAGAGTAAAACTGTGAATAATCACTGCCTCACAATCACTGATAGATTTTCAAGATAGCCTGAAGCTATTCCCATTCAGAGTGAAAGCTCCAAAAATGCAGTGAAAGCACTAATCCAGTTCTTCTTTTGGTTCGGTTTTCCTGCAACAATTCAAATTGATCAAGGACATCATTTTAAGTCCAAAGAGTTCAAGGACAGCATGGCCAGCCATGGTGTCAAACACATCTACTCGAGTCTTATCACCAGGAGAGCCAAGGAATAGTGGAACGCTGTCACCAGTCCTTAGTCACCACTCTGGCTAAGCTTGAGCATGAAGGAGGAGCTACTTGGGAGAAGAACCTCCCCTACGCCCTTGTTGCCATTCAGCAAGCTCCTTCAGAAACCTTAGTATACAGTCCTTTTGAGCTGTCCTATGCTCATTCTATCCAAGGCCCCTTGACATCCTGTGTGAGGAGTAGGCCGAACCAACGAGAGCCAAGTGGGCAAGAGATCTACTGGATATACAACGCAAACTTCAATCCATGTGGGCAGTCGCCCAGGCAACGGAGGCCACCCCTCAGGAGCGAGCCAGGATTAAATTTGATAAGGTGGCACAAACTCGCTCCTATGAAATTGGCAATCAAGTCCTCGTCCTCCAGACTGGAGCAATGTGCCCCTCAAGATCCATTTCATGGGGCCTCATAAGGTGATTAGTAAGCGAGGGGTCCTAAACTACCTCATGAACTGCGGGAAAAGGGAGGCCCAATGGCTCCACGTAAACTTGATGACACCTTACATCTCCTGAGAACCAAAGGTGACAGAAGATAGCCCCTCATCCTCTGGAGTGGACATAGGCCCTCAACCAACTCAGAGATCCTAAGAGAAATAGAATTCATCACCCCGGGGTTAGATGATGCCAAATGATTGGACATGCTCTAGCAAGTAACACAGGATCATCTCAGATGCATGAATATGGCTGAACACATCATACATCTGTGGGAAGGCATCACCCCAATAGCATAAGGCTATTATAAGGTGAGCCCAGACAAGACCAGAAGAATTGAGGAACATATCAAGCTCCAACTAAAGTTTGGCTTGATTGAAAAGAGAGATAGTGAGTAGTTTTCCCTTGTCATCTTGGTTCTCAAGGAAGGATGGGGGAGACAGACTCTGCATTGAATACCAAAAGCTGAACAAAGTTATGAAGCCCTAGCCTTACCCTCTCCCAAGGATTGAGATGTGCTTGGAAAGCCTAGGCAGTGCTCCTTATCTAAGCAAGATAGACTTTGAAAAAGTATATTGGCAGGTGCCCCTGTTGAAGGAGTCATGCCCTCGACTGCCTTCATCACTCCCAAAAATATTTACCAATACAAAGTGATGCCCTTCAGCCTGAAGAATGCACCAAGCTGCTTTCAAAAGATGATGAATAAGGTCCTAGAAGGCATAAAGAATTGTGTCATCTATCTCAATGACATAGTGACATATGCTGGGAGGAGCACTTGGCAATCCTTTGCAGACTCCTTGACGTCCTCCGAAGAGCCAACCTGGCCATCAGTCTCAAAAAATGTCAATTCAGTGTGGCTGAAATCTCTTATCTTGGCCCACTGTGGTGGAAGTGGTACGCTGATGCCTAAGGGTGCAAATGTTCAAGCCATCTGGGATATGCCACACCCACGAACTAAAAGGGAGGCACAGTGGTTCTCAGGTACGGTTCAGTACCTCCACTGTTCATCCCGAATGTCACTGATGCTGCTGCCCCTATAACCAACCTCTTCCGAGGGAACAACAGTCCCAGTGCACGCCTAAGTGCGAGTAGGTATATGGCCATTTAAAAGCTGTCCTCATCAGCAAGCCATTCTCCACACCTCCGATTAAGAACAGCCTTTCTATCTGCTGGCTGGTACCAGTGAAGTTGGTATTGGTGCAGTCATGTTCCAAGAGAAGGATGGAATTAGGCATCTGGTAGCCTACTATTCCAAAAACCGAAGTTCTGCCCAATCAAAATATAACACAGTAGAGAAAGTGCTCTTGGGTATGATCCTGGCTATGAAGCAATTTGAGTCTTATTACGCGGACCATAAGTTTCCTCTAACTATTTTAAATGATCATAACCCCCTTAAGTATCTTACTACCTTCAGAAATTAAAATAAACGCCTGTTGCACTGGTGTATTGACCTCCAACATTATAATTGGAGGATCGAACACATAAAGGGGACAGATAACAAGGTAGCTGATGTCCTGTCTAGGCATCAATTGTAATAACCTTCAGTAGATTGCTGTTCCCCACCCTCACCATAACTTAGTACTCCTTTCCAAAGTAAGTGCTGTGTTTCGGTGTGCCAACTCTAGCACCCTCCAAGGAGTAAAATACTTCCTTCTTTATGCCTATCCTATTTCCTTGTAATTAAGAGCTCAGGGTTCACGAGTAATGCAATTTGACATACAGTTAATTATCATGTATTTATGATAGTGCTTCTTGGCATGTGCAGATTTTAGTGCCTTAACATGGCACCATGCTGCCGCATAAAAGTATTGTGGCATCACCTAACTTAAGCCTACGAATATTTCATTGGACTGCCTCTTCAAGGCAGACTAACTACATTACTTCATGTTACAAGGTTTCCTATTATTAAGTGCATGAAATAGGTTAAGGTATTGGTAAGAACCTACTAACCTTGATTTGATGTTATGTTATTTGTGAATAATTTTATGTTCAAACTTAAATTAATGCTGCTGTAATGTAACAGTCAAATGTCTTAATAACTTAATTCGTAGCAGCACAATTTATTCTGCATTAAAGTACAAGTCATGAGTGATATTATATGCTTTGTAACTGGTTTTCCTTGCAGAATTATTGAATTTTGACAATAGTGTAACTCAAGACAATCTGGAGAGAGGTTGTTTTTAACTTGTTCAGTCGAGTTGATGATTTGCAGCCATTCCCACCTGATCTAAGGTGCGAATGCCAACTTGGCTGGGGAGGTGCAATGAGGGAAACCTCTTCCATGCCAACCCTCCCTTCACAGTTACAGTAATTTAAAGCATAAGAATAAATATTTATACTTCTTGTGAATTCATAATAAATAAAGCTGTGGGTAAATAATTTTGCTCTTTTGACGTCTCTCACCCACCCCTTGGGTAAGCTTTAACCTTCCTTTGACTGAGTGATCTGCCTGGGCCTTAATTCCAGGTGTGGACCTTTGGAGATTAATCCTTGGCAGCGCAGGAGTGACTCAGAAGAGAAAACAAGCTTTCCCATAGCAACTGTCCCACATGCTGATGCCTTCATACCTGGGCATGAGTGATCTCGCAGGGCGCCTGTCTGCCAAAGCAGAATTTTAATCCTTCTACGTTACAAAAGGGCGCCACACTGGCAGATCGACCTCAGAGACGTTGGTCACCCTATCCAGGACACTTGCGGTCCCCTTGCTCCTTCAGGCTGCCCCCTAAATTCCCACGTGGCTGGTCTAGAAGCCTGAGTTACTTTTGTAAATACCCCTTCATTATCACCCTTCATTGCTGGCACCCCTTAGATGAGGAAACCCCATCTCCTGAAGAAGGTAATGTACCCGAATTAAGGTTCTCGAAGTCAGTCACTTCCCCTATTATTTTCTCTCACTATTTTCTTTTCTTTTCTCAGTGCGATTTATCTCAGTGAGACCTGTGTTCATAAGTGAAGTGTGTAACATCATAACGAATGTGTTAACCAGTGTTGGAGAATCGAGTTGCTTGGCACCTTAAGTACAACCCTCAATTCCCTTAATTATGCAGTCGATTCACTAAGTAACCATTGCATTCTTGATTGCATATAGGAGTGCTTGTTATGGAACTATCTCATCATCTTGTGAGTGCACAGTGGTCTAACTACTGTATCTTCCATTGTGGCACCTTTGAAGTGGGTCCCCACTTGTTTTTCGTTGTGGATCTTACATCAAATGTATAGTTGATTGTTCGATATGACTTTGTTCACATGTCATTTATTATCTCTCATTCTTCTGATTGCGTTTAATGTAAATATAATTAATTACGTTAATCCTAAGTGTTCACCTGATCACTCCCTCATTTGAAGAAGGCCCTAAGCCAACATTTTCTAATATGCTTTTGTCTGGACCCAGAACTAAATTTAGATGCTACTACCGCCTCCCAGCCTTAAGGTAAGTTTCCGTGAATCTTCAGTTAAATCCATTCAAATAAATATATCAATAAAAATTGACCTCTGGGCCAGATCAATACCATATCAATATAAATCTATTCTGTAAATGGAGAGAAGAATCAAGTCATTGCTTCTCTAATCTGCTGTAAACTAGGACACTTTTAGTAATGTAAGAACTTGAATTTTTATATTTTTTCTCTAATTCGGAATCATTCCATCATTTGTAATGAAAGGGATATTGATCTTTTACCTTATACATTTAATCAATGGTAAAGTAACTTACTCAAGATTAAAAACCTCACATGGTATTTTGCTAAAATAATATTTGAGAAGGTTAAAGAGTTTTAATCTTCGTCATATACAGTACTTAAATATTTTCCAAGTCAAGAGTCTTCATTCTTCTTGTTTAGAAGAATAGGCTACACTATTTGTTTCTTTGAAATAATTATGTTATATATATATATAAATAAATAAGATCTTCATTCTTAAATTTATAAATAAATAAAATAATTTGTTTCTTTGAAATAATTATGTTATAAATAAATGGCTAAATAATCTGCTGTAAATAAAATACTTTAATAAATAAAAATAAATTAATAAATAAAAATATATAAGTTATAAAAATAAATATATAAATAAATGGATATAAATAAATAAATATATATATAAATATATATAAATATAATAAAAATTAAATTGATAAATAAATATATATATAAAAATAAATAAAAATAAATAAATATATAATAAATAAATATAATAAATATATATATATAAAATAAAAAAATATTTACCCGTTATATATATATATATAAATAATTTGATAAATATAAATATATAAAATAAAAATAAATTGTCATAGGAATAAATATATAAATAAAAATAAATAAATAAATAAAAATAAATAAAATATATATATAATACAAATATATAGGACCAGATATATAAATAAATAAATATATATATATATATATATATATAAATAAATATTAATAAATAAAAATAAATAAATATAAATAAATAAAAATATATATATAAAAAAATAAATAAAATAAATATATAAAAAATAAATAAATAAAAATATATATTTATATAAGTATATAAAATAAATAAATATATAAAAAATATAATAATAAATATATTTATATATAAATAAAAATAAATAAATCCCCCTATAAATATATAAATATAAATAAATATAAATAAATAAATAAATAAATAAAAATAAACAAATAAATAAAAATAAATATATAAATAAATATAAAAAAATAAATAAATATAATAAATAAATAAAATATATATAGAAAATGTGTTTCAATTTTAAAGGACATTTACTGTGCATATTCAGCTCAATGCTTTAGTGTGATGAAGGAAGAGATGCTAGAAACGTTTTATTAGGCAGTGACACAGATGCAAAATCACTGCAGTTCAGCAGATATTTCAATTGCTTCAGCTGTTCTGGCTCGATGAACACACAATATTGCCGCTGATATCTCGACAGTTTTATGTTGGTATGCAAGTACGTAAGTTCGTTAATTAGAAAAATGGAGCTTGTGTATCTAATTGTGCCCTAAAGTTAGGTCTGATTGATTATTATCTAGCTTACTAGAAATATGTGTAGTTAAGGTAAATCCAGACTTCTTTTTTTTTCTGTGTGGACTGTGAACTATGAATTTACCATATCCAAGACATTATGAATTTGTGGGGAGAATTGGACATAGTCATTTATGTCAGTTTAATATTATATTTTATTGTGTTCTGATTTGACAATTATTAACCATGCATTTTAGATTTTCATTATTATGTCATATACTTGTGTACTGTATTTGTGGAGTTTTCTGTTTTTTCATTTTCAACAGATGTCTGTTGGACATGCTGTGGTGATAGAAAGAACACTGCAATCTTTGCAGTTTAGTGGTTGTTTCCAATGTGGTTGACTTTAAGACTAGACATATAATGTCTAAGATGGAATGTATGGAGTTTTGATATGTAAAGGCTTTTAGCCAGAGTAAGGTTAAATCTTGAATTACACTATTTTATCTACTTGATAATTCATTTATTATGCATTTAATCTTTGCTTTGTTTTATTCATTTTCTTGTTGGGTTATTTGAATAATAAATGTATTTATGTAGAAACTATTGTGTTTCTTTAAATATCCATTTAATTGATTTGGATGAGGTTGAGAGAGATTCGAGAGATGAGTGCTGAAAACGACAGAGAGAGAGAGGAGAGAACACGGAGAGAGAGAGACCCGAGAGAGAGAGAGGAGAAAAAAAGGATGTAAATGTTATCGTGAGCATTTCATACGCCTTTTTCTGAAGAAAGATCGTTATTGTTGGCACTTTCAAAAAAAGTGGATTAATTTGTTGATTGTAACAGAAGTTAAATGGTAGCAGCATGTTTAAAAATAATGAATAACGAAAGAGGGAATTAAATAGATTGGTTATAATGTAATTCAGTAGATTACTAATAGACTAATTGGTAACGCTTGATACAAAGCACTGGGATGGTAATATATGAGTGTGACCACTCAGTCTTGTGAGATGAGACAATGATAGGTCGAGATTAATGCGTTTAAATATGGGGAACCTTTTTTTTCCGTTTGAATTAGTACTGGGAGTGGGGACATTGTGAAAATAGATCTGGATGATCTCTAGAGTAATTTTGGGTTTAAGAAAATACCAAATAAGTGTGAATAGTGGCGATTGTGAGTTAATTAAAGTGATTATTCAACAATAATCACGAATTCTTGTTTTTTGCTTCGGCTTTCGAGTTGGTGACGTCCCAGGTTAGAAGTTGAGGAGATAGGTACTTCCATTTTCTGTTTAAATTGCTAAGTACCCCATTCTCGTCAAACGCAAGTTTTTCCATTCTTTTTTTTCGATTGTAACTTTTACCATCTCTAGTGTTCTTTTTGGTTTCTTTATGTTGTTACGCTCAGGGCGTGTGATTACTTACAAAATGCCGGATGATGCAGCAAACATCCCAATCAATTGTGGTGCATAAAGTTGACGAACATTAATGGGGAATTAGTAATTTTAAAGGGTTAGTTGACGGGAAGCCAACCCAAAATATAGAAACTTTCATTGAGTCAGTGAACAATTATCTGAATTCCAAGAAAATTACGAATGGCGCTGAAGCTTTAACAGAGGCTAAATCATTTCTGGATTTAGATAAAGGAGATATTGGAAACGAGCACGAGTTTTTCGGGTTCAGAAGGTGTAAAACTTGGAAATGAACTGCAGAAATTTTTACGAGCTACTTATGGTGGAGTTCAACGAATGCGCAGTTCGAAATTTATGAGAGTTTATCAAAATAAAGAAGGGCAATGATTCACTAGTCACATACAGTGCGAATTTATTTGATGCAGTAGTTGAGTTAAAGAAATCTATAACAGGTTCTCCATGGGTAACTGGAAATAATATCTCCTTAGATAATTTTGAAAGATTGTTACACTTTGCTTTGCCTTTTAAACGTCGGTCCCAGGATGTAATTGTAGATAGTTTTGATAAGAGAATTGATCAGATACAGACGAATCCTTTTGTTTGCACAGATTAACAAAAATCTAGCAAAATGCCCGACACTGGACAGTAGTTTTGTACAGGAGGTGCAAGATGTCAGCTAGGTGGTTTCAAACCACAGAATAATGATAGTCGCCGTATTTTGAAAATGATGCAACAGCGAAGACATGTGCACGAGTAGAATCGAAGAAAATTCCAGAGAGATCAGTCACAACGATACGTTGTTTTAATTGTGATAAAATAGGCCATAGTAAATCAAATTGCAGAGTGAGATATTGTTCAGTTTGCAAATCTTCAGATCATGGATGGAGATTTTGCCCAGCCACAAAGAATAGAGATTATTCAGGGAAGTCACGGGGAGGTTTTTCTAGATATGACAGGAGAATTCCACATGATGCAAGTTCTAGATACACAAAGGAACAGCAGAATTTTCACAAGATAAGTTCGAAAACGGACACAGGATAATGACAATCAGGTCTTAGAGTCACTAGAACCTAGGCCGATTGTACGTGGATTTTCTCTAATGGCAATGAAATTTCTATTTTCATTGATTCTGGTAGCTCAGTTAACTTAGTAAATGCTGACCTTTTTCACTCGAGGTTTCAGAGTGCAAATTAGTCCCTTCTAGTGAGACAGTGTGTGATGTACAAGCGAGGAAACTGAATATTTTAGGTTCGTCATTTCTTACGCTTTGTATCGGTGGAAAGACAATAGTAGAATCATTTTTGGTCATAGAAGGATTAGCCTTTAGTGAAATGGTTTTGCTAGGACACCCTTCTTGTATGCGACATAACATCAACATTCTTACGGGAGTTCAGGGATTACAATAGGTGAGTCAGGTTGTTTTGTTCCATATATACACAGGAAAAAAACTTGTGAGAAACTTAAGACACAGTCTGAGACATGTGTAACACAGTCATTAGAGAATGAAGATATTCCGCAAAGATCTTTCAAAGGATTTTTGTTGGAAGATATTGAATTGCAACCATGAGTTCCTACATTAAAAAGTGTCGCTGAAAGAGAAAAATTTTCCTTCTCAAGTGTGTAAATTTGTTGAGGAACCGAGAAATTCAAAGACGTTGTGAGTACGGTGTCAGTGAATGAAATTTCAGTCACAGGCGTGACTTCAGTAGAATTAGTTAGCTATCAAGACTCAGTGAAAAAATATCACAAGGGTACTTATGTAATTGATTTTGAAGAGTTTAATGAAGAGCATAAATTAGTGAGTTTTTGTGGAGACGGGAATATGTTTCCTAACGAGGAGCAACAGTTCCGAAGTCAGGTTCTGCATGAACACTTGGCTAAAGTTGATTATCCTGAATATTCAGATAAAGTAGAGAAAGTATTGAAAGAATATCTAGATATCATTGCTTTGAAGGGAGATAAATTAGGAGTTACAGATGTTTTAGAACATTCAATCCGCCTAGAAAAATGTACAAATCCCATATATATTCCAGCATATCGAATTCCTTTTAAGATCAGAGAAGAAGTAGAAAAAGAAGTTCAGAGGTGGGAGTCGGAAGGCATTATCAGACCGTCCAATTCTCCGTTTAATTTTCCTTTGCTTGCAGTTCCTAAGAAAGACGGTAGTATCAGAGTTTGTGTAGATTTTCGTAAATTGAATGAAAAACATGCCCAGATAGATATCCGGTAGCTTGTTTGCCTGATTTGTTTGTTGAGATCGGTGGCAAGAATATATATTCATCTATAGATCTTATGCAAGGTTTTTACAGTTCCTTTGTGAGAGTAGCCGTAAATATACAGCATTTTCTATACCAAAGGGACATTACGAGTTTAATAGGATGCCTTTTGGATTACAAGGGTCCCCAATAACATTTACTAGACTGGTTAACACAGTACTTCATGGCTTGTTAGGAAAGTCGGTGTTTGTGTACATGGATGACATTCTCATATGCACAGATACAATTGAAGAACATCTAAAGGTGTTAAAAGAAGTCCTCAAGATTACGGTTCGCTGGGTTAAAGGTCAAATTGGCTAAATGTGAGTTTCTGAAGAGAAAATTGTCTATTTAGGACATGTTATCTCTAAAGAGGAGTTAGAGTGAATGATGAGAAAGTTAAAGCCATTGTGAATTTTCCAGTTCCCAAAACCAGGAAACAGATTCGTTCGTTCCTAGGTATGTCAGGTTTCTTTCGCCGTTTTGTGTGGAATTTTTCTACAATAGCGTCTCCATTGACAGATTTGTTACGAGAAGACGTTAAGTTTGTTTGGGGTGATAGTCAACAATTAGCTTTTGAGAAGCTTAAGAACGCTTTGGTGAACCCACCAGTTTTGAAGTTTCCAGATTTTAGTCAACCGTTCACCTTAGTGACTGACGCGAGTCAGGAAGGTATAGGTGCGTGTTTGATGCAGAAATTTGAGGGGAAATTACACCCAATTGCTTTTTATAGCAGAAAGTTCAAAACGCGTGGTAGTAACGAAAGGCTGATGTCAGTTGTGGACAAGGAGGCTTTCGCAGTCGTCTCTAGCCTTGTTCATTTTAAGATGTTGTTGTTGGGAAATAAAGTTGAGATTTTTACAGATCATCAACCGTTGTTAGAGCTTTTTAATAAGCCAAATTTGTCGCCCAAGAGAGCACGTTGGTTCCTAACATTGAGAGATTTTGATGCAAACCTCAAATACATTGAAGGTAAGCATAATGTAGTTGCAGATGCATTGAGCAGATATTTTCCGGTTGAGGATGAGGAAATACACACCGAATCCTGTGTGGGAAGAAGAGTAAATATTTGGTGTCTAATGTCTCTGATATTAGTAGTTCTGAGAGATCGCATGTAGAGGACATACACGTTCCTACAGTGCATACTTCGGGAGAAATAGTGAGTCAGCAGTCTCGGGAGAGATTGTTATTCGTGATAGTGAGAGTAACGCAGTGTGTTATATTACTGGTGAAAATGTCACTTGGGACATAGGCTTGCTGGAACAAAAGCAAGATGAAGATAAATTGTTGTCAGATGCTAAGGCATTTCTTAGGGAGTTTCACCGAAGAAAGGGTATAAGTTGCCTTTTCTGGTCTAGAGTTGGAGAATAATTTATTGGTGAGAAAAGTTAAGTATAACTTGCGAAGTACTCAAGCATGGGTGAGATTACACAAATCATCGTGCCAGAGAGTCTAGTACCACAAGTTCTAGACATTGTACATTGTAAATTTGGTTCTCCTCATTTGGGTGTAGACAAGACGTATGAAAACGTCAGGTCAAAGTTCTTTTGGAAAAATATGTTTTCCGCAGTAGAAGCCTTTGTGAAGAAGTGTGCTATTTGCAATGCGAATAAGCCAGCGACGACAGTGTCGTGTCGTTTGGGTTCATATCCCATACCACATAGGCCGTTTCAGAGAGTGCATATGGATATTCTGGGTAACTTCTCAGAGTCCGCTTATGGTTATAGACATTTATTAGTAGTTGTTGATGAGTTGACTCGCTTTGTCGAGATTTTCCCACTGAAATACAAATCAGCTGAGGAAGTTGCTATAGCGTTCTTTAAGGGATAATTTGTCGATATGGTGTTCCTGAATGTCTGATCACAGACAATGGTAGGGAGTTTATTAATAAGACTTTAGACAGTCTTGCTAATTTGTTGGGAATAAAGAAAGTATCTATAATCCCGTATAGACCTGAAGCAAATGGGTTATGTGAGAGGGCGAATCGGAAAGTAATCGAAGCTTTGCGCATGACGGTGGGTGGTTCCGATACACATTGGGACAGATCTTTGGATGAAGTGCGATATAGTATCAATACTATGATGAATGACACAATTAAGATATCTCCAGCAGAAGCTTTGTATGGATACAAGTTGAAAGGACCTTTTGATTTGTTACCAGAGCGAGTTCAGGGTGATGTTACGGTCACTTCATTGATAAATACAGCGAGAGAAAGATTTGCACGTATCAGTAAAGAACTTGAACTTAGTTCGCGTGCAATGGTAGAGAAAAGTAACGCGAAATCGAGGGGAGTAGTTTTTCGATGGGTGATAGAGTGTTTGTTAAAGTGAATGTTCGGAATGATCTGAATTATAAATTAAGTCCGAAGTTCCACGGACCTTTGAGATTGTAGAGATCAAAAGAGGGAATAGATTTGTAGTTAAAGATGTAAATACTGGAGTGACGAAATTGACCCATATTTCGAAGTTAAAGAAAGTTGGGATGTAATGGAACATTTGTATATAGTTAGATGGAATGGAACGTTTGTATATAGTTAGAGGGATTTATTGTTTTGATGTTTGTATATATATGATATTTTTTTTTTTTTTTGTCTCTTGTTCATTTTAGATGTTGAAGTTCTTAATCATTTGTTTTCGAATGATTTTAGGAATTGAGACATGACAATATAATTTCATACGAGATTTGACCCGTGTGTTAGTGTGTTATTGTGTTATGATGTGTTTTGTCATCTGACGCAATATGTGTGTTGTTTAGGATTTTTTTTGGGAGGTACTTAGTATATCGGACCGAACAAGTCTGATCTTTTTTTCGGGTTGGGAGATCGTATTTGAGTATTTGGATTTTTTTCCAGTTTCTTTTTTTTTTAAATTAGGAGCTGTATTGTGAGTAAATTGTAGTTGTTAAGATCATGGGAGCGATTGCCATTACGTCAATTGCTATTTTGTTGAGAAAGTCAGGTTTGCGAATGTTGCTAACCGGAGTAGAACTTTCATGTCTTTTACGAGATATGATACCTTTATGTCTTTTAGAGATATGATACCTTTTTTCTGTTGGATAGAATTTTTTTATGAGTGAGTTCCGTAGAGTTGTTGTGTGCTTAATAGTGAGTTGACTGTGATTATTCTGAGATACACACTTGGAATTAGTTCACATTGTGAGTGTTTGACTTTGCATTAGTAGTTTTGTTTGGTTCAGTAACATGAAACCTTTTGTTATTAGACCTTTTCGAGTGTTTTTGGGAGACTCAGTAGTGACATGGGATAGATTAGAGACCATGTTCATTTTGGGAGATCAATATCAAGGTTCGGGAGTTGATTATAAGACAAGTTGTACTTTAGTTAGAGAGAAGTATGTGTGTGACAGTAGTATTTTCCAGTTGCGAGTTGTGTCTGTGGGTGGTTGTGAATTATCATTAGTTCATGGACAGACTCCGACAGAATGTGACTTTAGACAGTTCCTGCGAGATTACCACATTGAGTCCACCAGCACTCTTTCCTGCCGTGTTTTGCAAGGAGTATGCAGTTACAATGATGTGCCAGAGCAACAAGTCGACGTCATTCATTCTTCATCGAGGGTCCAAGCTGTTTGATGCTCATCCGTGCAGAATCCTGTCTACGGACTTTCTCGTACTTAGCCGTGCTGTATTCAACAGTTCGAGAAGATAATTATGCGTCATACGCATAACGAGCATTTGGTTCCAGTGGCGGTACCTACAACCAAGGTGCCAATGACGGTTCCACCGTTGGAAGACATTGACGATTCCGTGATGTTCGAGTATCAGAATATATTATGCCGACAATTTTAATTGTCTTAATAGCTATTTTACTGATAATTCTTGTTGTGGGGTAGTAAAGCTTATTCGTGTTTGTAAGATTACATGTAAAGGCTCTAAGAACACAACCCCAGTGACTTTGGAAGTGCGTCATGAGAGCAGTCCTTAAAGCTGCAGTGCAGTAGACATTGCTAATTGAGCATAGCTCTATTTTGTTATGTTTTATACATATGCTTTTGTTTTAGTTTGTTGTTAAGAGAGCGAGACGCTCTTATGTGGTGGCCGAGCTCTATTTCAGAAAATATGGCTGCTACAATTTTTAAAGGACACATATATGCATTTCATAGCTTCAATGCTTTAAGATGTGATGGAAGAATTTATGGAGTCAGATGGAACTAGGTCGAGAGACTCGAGGTAAAATCTTTGTATTCAGCAAATAGTTTGATTCCTCAGCAAATATTGGCAGTTCAGGTGATCTCCGAAGTGTTATGTATATTCGTGAGTACGTGCGTTAATTTGATCTAGATTATGCCAAAATCTGCCCTAAAAGTGAGTTTGATCGTTCATTAACGTGATAGAACTGCAGTTGTCTAGACGTAGCTTTGGAGAGGATCCAGGCTTTGAAATCGGCAGATAAGGTAGAGTTTGAAATCTCTGTTTTTATGGGAGAAATTGAACTTGTGATTTTTACCATGATTTTCTAATCATTATGAACTTTTGAACTGGTGTGAGATTTAATATGAATATTCATACCTCTTTTATATTATTATTTTGTCATGTTACGTTTGCCATATCTTGGCTATGCATTTTACACTTTCCATTATTGTGTTTTGCATTTCATATATTTTTGGGAGTTTTCTATCATGTTTAATTCTTTCCGACAGATGTCTGTGACAGACAGATGTGGTGGACAGTGTGGACTGGTTCGAATAACATGTGGTAGACTGTTTTTTTTTACATGACTTAGTTATTGATTTTGGGGAGTATGTGTGAGTTTGGGATATTTTCAGGCTATTAGCCATAGTGAGACTTCTTTAATCAGAAGTGTTTTGCAGTTCAGAGTTTAGTTATCTGACTCGATAATTCATTTATTATGCATTTTAATCTTTGCTTTGTTTTATTCATTTCTTGTTGGGTTATTTGAATAATAAACCTATTTTTGTAGAAACTATTGCGTTTCTTTAAATAGTCCATTTAATTGATTTGGTGAGAATGAGTGAGATTCGGTGGGTGAACTTCGAAAACGATGAAGAGAGAGATGAGAGAGAGAGAGAGAGAGAGTGATACACGGTGAGAGAGAGAGAGAGAGAGAGAGAGAGAGAGAGGGAAAAAAAAAGGATGCAAGTGTTATCGTGAGCGAACCTTCATACGCCTTTTCCTGAAGAAAGATCGTTAGAGCACGTTACGTACACTTTCAAAAAGTGTTAATTCTGTTCTTGTAACATATATATATATATATATATATATATATATATATATATATATATATATATATATATATATATATATATATATATATATATATATATATACTTTATATATTAATATATAATATATATATATATATATATGTAATTTTTATTATGTGATAGATATATATAGTCCAAGTTTAGAATAGAGATATTAATATTAAAATAGATATAAATTTATTTTATGGCGCAGTGGTAATTCTATTAAAAAATCAGCCGAATTTTAAAAACAAAAGTCCCTAGCCACTTGATGGCTCAGATTGCGCCATCAGATTTCTCCGCAGCTCGTCAACCCAAAAATAAGGACATTTATGAGATTAACAATGCTTTAAAATTCAATGGATAAGTTTTTTTTTATTGAGCCCTTTTATCACAATTAATGAAGAAAAAAACTGGCCTTTCTGATGCATCTGAATTTTACCGGAAGTCACGAATTGTGTTTATTCATATAGAGAGATTGATGATTAGAGAGATGAGAGAGAGAGGATAAAGATTTATGGAGAGAAAGTTATATTTTATTGGCGATACCAGATTTGTTTAAGATCAGCATTATATAGTCCAAAAAATTTTTAGATTTATGGAAAATATTCAACTCACTTTTATTTATGGGGAGAACTGCATTTAAGACTTTCTATCTCTACCCGTTACATTGATGGTTATTATGAACTAATGCCTTATTTTGTCATGTGCTACTATTTAATGTAAATACTGGTTGCATTTATTTTCCTGTAGGTATGCCCATTTGAGCATTATCTTTGCTCTCTTTGTAATTTATCTATCTCTCAGTCATTTTCTATAGAATAAACAATATATTTATTTTGAAATTTCAAAAAGATTTAAGTGGTTCAATTATCATAAATGATTTTCAAACTGGTCATTCTAGGATATCACTGAGGTTCTTTAGATTTACTTAATTAGTTTGAGGGTGTGTTAACCAAACTTTAGGCCTAAAGCTCTGTGGCCCATCAAATATCCAGAGATGAAACTTATTATTTAGATAACTTAAAATTAAATTCATGTACTGGAAACAAGATTCTGTTGAACGTCTATTAAAATTTCTATTCAGCAATGTCATAATTATTATTCTTATTCATCAAATGAATAAAATGAAAGATAGCGTTTACGATTGCAATGCCTAGTTTATAGTTTTATATTTCAGGCCTTGCTATATTAATTTTGTGATTTTCCCTATTTGATATATTACTGATAATGACAGCTAATAGTGAATTATATGAAATATCGTCAATGTCTGCAATTAGTTTTATAATTATTTATTTTACACACAACAAGAAATAGAGGGGCACAAATCCCTAGGAAATTGACAGAGCCTATGATTCTACTAAATGAGATTTTTCTTTGATTAATAATGGCTTTTTTATATATATTTTTTTATAAACGTTAAAAATTTTTATTTATTGCTATTCCTTATTCTTTTTCAACACAGTACAAATGGAGCTTTTTGGAACCAGAAGGGGAGAGAGATTCACCAAGTCAGAGAGTAGAGAGAGAGATCTTTTTGGAGAGAGATTGATTTGGTAATAGAGATACTTTTCTTGCTCAAAGAAACCTTGAAATTTTTTTTTCATTTATTTTAGTGCAGGTTGGGGAATTGCTTTGAAGTAAGACAGGAAAATTTTGTGTTACAATTTGGTTATTGGCCACCTCAGTAATGACATCAACTGATATTTCACGCTCAAAAAGCCATCGATCGATGAAGCTTTCTTTACTTACCACCCAAGGAAAGACTCATTAAACTAAAAAAATTAATTTTTTAATGAAGCCTTTATGATTATAACGGCCCCTGTTAAACTTAATTTATTCTGCTCAATGGAATTGATATTAAACATCCTCGATATGTCACTTTCAGATTATTTATCCTCCTATGACCTCAATCCTTTATTTATTCTTAATGTGGCACTAAACAGACAAAAATATCCAAATTTTTGTAATATTTAAAAGTTGTCAAAAGATTGCCAGCAGCAGCTATTTGAGGTTTAGAACCATTTGTTTTTCATTTTTAGACAAAATAGATGCTATTCTAAAAAGCTCAAAAAATTAATCTATTTTTTGAAAAGATTATATCATTTTCAGCATATATATATCATTTTTGCTCATAATATAATAAAAATGGGAATACTGCAATTTTTTTGCATTTATTCCCAAAATATGCAATTTGGAGTTTTAAGAAACTATTATTATTTATATTAGCAACATTTGTCCAGTTCAATTTCTTTATTTGAGATACATCAATTGTATAAAATGGTATTTCAATTTCTTTAGTGCCGAAATGCTGTAGAAAGCTAAGACAGTGTTGAAATAATCATGCTCTCATTCAAATATTATGCTTTTTATTCATGTATACATTATTATATATCGGGTATTGTTAACTTATAAAATAATTCCTGATTCTATCCAAAAGGCTTGATAAATTTGGCGTAATTTTCAATATTATAATGTAGTCTCATCAAATATAAAGGTTCTATTGAGAAAGGCCCTGGGTATAATATTATATTTTTTACTTTGCATTTTATAGTATACTGACTCATTCCGTTGTATATCTATCGATATAAGATATCTCTATGTATCTCTTATATATATATATATCTCTCTTCTTATTTCTGTTCTCTTATTTTCTAAGTTTTTATCTTATTCTGAGAATTTCAACTCGATTCATGAATTTATGGCTATTAATATTATTATTATTATATATTATTAATATTATTATTATTATTATTATTATTATTATCTATTAATATAATTTGTAAAATTATGCACATTACGATTAATTACTTCTTGTAATGGTAGGGACGAATAGTTTGATATATCTTTTCTATTTCTTTCTCTTTTTTCTAAAAACTAATGTAATATAAAGTCCTAAAAATTAATTATGCATCAAATAAAATGTAAAAACAAATGATAATAATAATAATTATTATTTATAATAATAATTTCCTAATAATACATAATCTAATAACAATAAAACGATTAAAATCGAACCAAAATATAAACGTTTATTTTTGACACTGCATTCGTATCCTGTTCGCAAAAAAAAAAATCGTTATTCATTTCATTTATATCTTTTTTAGAAATTTTTTTCCAAAATTTATTTTTTTTTCTAAAATAATATGTCATGAAAATTCATATTTTATTTTCACTCAAAAACGGGCATACGACCTCGTGACATAATATGTTTAAAAATCATTTTCCATTTTGTTTGAAAAAAGGTTTGAGGCGCTGCGTCTTTTTTAACAAAATAAAAAACTTCTTCTTAATAATGACGGTGAGGGACAGATTGATCTAAAGAGAGAAGAGAGAGAGAGAAATTAGAGAGAATTGAGAGAGAGCTGATAAACATTGCAACAATTGAAATTATGAAATAATGACATTCCCTAATCATTTGGAATTTATTAAAATGGTTTGTGTTTAAATATTGGAGAATTTTTCATTGAAATTAAAAATTATATATTTATATATTAATATTAGATATTTATATATGCGCTTATATATAAACAGACAATAACTTCGATGGGAATGGGGTTAAAGTAATTCACACAAAGAAAACTCCACAAAAATTTTTTATTGATATAAATATATATTAATATGATAAGTATATATTTATAGGTATATATATGATTTTTTAAATTTTTTGCCCTAAATCTGACTGTTTATCAGACAGGAATATGCAAACCTATAAGATATTTAGCCTTAATTTGGTATGCAGAGGAAATAAAGGAGACGTGGTTTAACGGACGATGAATAAACATTATTATAAGAATATATACCATAAGGTGGAACCAAAATATGTATATCAAAATATATATATATATAAATATAGATATCGAATATTTATATTTTACTTCTACATATTATATTTATTTTAAAAATTAAATTATTATTGTGAAATGATTATTATTTTATTACGTCAGAATACAGTCTGATTATTTGATAAAATGTTATGCAAATTATTATTAGTTTATTATTATTATTATTATTATTTTATTGCGTTAATAAAAATTCCAGATTTTTTAGAAGAAAAAACATTGAAAGCATATTTTTCTCAAAGTTCGCCAGTCTGAACTTTAGTTCAATTGTGAAAATGTCATTTTCACCGTGGCTTGTGTTCTAAACGGTTTCCACAGAAGCATTGGATATTTTTTCTTAAAAAATTAGGTCCATAAGTCCTCTCTTCTTTTTCATCTTTTTTTATTGAAATTATTATTGTTGTTATTATGAGTATTGTTATTATTAAACGTGAACACATGCAAGACAAGCTAAACTACAAAGGCGGTTAGTTTAGAACAGTAAATTAAACTGTTTTTAGGTTTTATGTCAGCAGAAAGGCAAGTGCGATAAAGTTCTGAATGGAAGAACAAACGTGATGTGGACATCTGGGCTCGACCCAGTCTATGGAGACAAAAGGCTTCCAAAGACTAGAATATGAAGTACCAAGTGTAAAATGTAATAATAATTCACTTATGGTTCAATGTATTTTATTTGGATATTCTTTAAACAAAAAGCAACAATAAGTCCATATTTGTAAAGGGTACTCAGAGATCGCATTTAGCGTAACCATCCAAAAGTTCAGCAAATCTAAAATTTTCTTCCACAAACAGCAGGAAGCTGTCATTTTCATTATGACTCGTTATTAACATTAACAGTTGAAAATTTATTCTAGGTCTGACATATGATCCAGCCTAGTACCTAATCGACAGCTCCCTGAAAAACAGAGAATATTTTTACAAAATTGTGTAAAAATAGTTTTCACAATCTGTTAACAGTCCTTTTTTTTTTAGTTAATTTGGGTGAACTGTTAGGTATAATGTATTTCCAATGAATACTTTTCTTCGAATAGGCGAGTTCCCAATTGGTGGATTTCCAGACTTCTCATTTTATTCTTCCAAACAAACATTGTCCAGAAATTTTTTTTTTAATCCTCATTCGTATTTATGTTTACAAAAGCTATTCATGTATCATGCGGTTTTTTGAGCGCATAAGAATAAAAGGGAAATGTTTAATAAAAGACTACTGAAAATATATATCAAACAGTCACTTATAACAGACCGCATATGTTTGTAATAAAAAAATGGTGCATTTATAACAAGAATCACACATATGCAGAAAACTCTATATACAAAAATTCCTGATCATATAAAGAAGTCGTATAATGATTTTATACATAAAAAAGCACTCAAATAATATCACAAAAGCACAACAAGAAGCATATTCATATTAATAATATTATACAACAAAACGTATATTTTAAAATGTTACAAACAGCAAAAGACATACCCGTAGAAATGGTCACAGGCGCACCTTTGTGGATATTTCAAATGGTGAAATACCCAAACGGGTAACTGATAAAACCGCCATAGTGAAAAGATGACCAGAAAAAAAAGTTGTTGAGAGAGAGAGAGAGAGAGAGAGAGAGAGAGAGAGAGAGAGAGAGAGAGAGAGAGAGAGAGAGAGAGAGAGAGAGAGAAGGGGCTATTATTTGCAGCTGTGCATTTCAAAATTCACTCATCTCATGATGATCCAAAGTCTGGATCAAAGAATATGGTTAACGCAAAGCCACTTAAAAAAGAAAGAAAAATACACAACACACACACACACACACACACACACACATATATATATATATATATATATATATATATATATATATATATATATATATATATATATATATATATATATATATATTTATTCATTTATTGATCAGATTTTTGTCTTATCATTCCGACCCAGAAGATGTAATAACGGTAACATTACTGTCGGAATAAAGGTAAGACAAATGTAGAAAGTGACCTGTTTCCTGGTCAACCTGTGCTCTGATGTCGCCATTTTTCGGTCTTCACCTATCTGCACCTTTGGTTGTATACACACACGCACACACACACACACACACACACATATACATATATATATAGATATATATAAGGGAGTATAATATCTATATATATATATATATATACACACTATATATATATGCATACATATTCAGATTTCAGACAAGACTGAAACACCAGATTTCAGAGTCTGGAGCATTGGGGTGAAGAAGCCATAAGAGGAAGGGAGTGAATATCTCACACTATAGTTGGCCAACACCGTCGAAAATGGTGATGCATAAGGGCGTCGAAACCCAGCAGTCCCCAGGACTCTGACAGACTTAAGGGTCAATTAAATCTGGGCTGTCAAGCCCAGTGCCGGGACACTCTCGCCCATTCAGGGCTTAAGAAAGTGAAGACAGGGAGTTGGAGTGGCTGGACAGCAAGATGAAAAGAAAACAAGAATGAGGAAATATAAGGATCTAAAGGTGGAACTGAGAGAAAACTGCACAGTTGCACTAAGAGGCAATAGTTAGAGAGGTTGGACATCCAGACTGAAGAAAGGAAACGGGAACGGAGGTAAAGTAAAAGGCTAAAAAGTGCGTGCATCTAGGGGCCAAAGGGACGCTGTAAACGCCCTTGAGTAATGCCTGCAGTGCACCACGTGAGATGCACTGACGGCACCAACTCCCCTAGGGAATACATCCATATAGACAGGGGGTTCCTTTGCTTGATTTTGAATTAAAGGCGAACTCAGATCTCTCTCTCTCTCTCTCTCTCTCTCTCTCTCTCTCTTGTTGAGGGATTTAGAAATATACTCAAAATATAGATTTGCAAATAGTTCAGTGCACTGAAGGGACGCACCTGGAAGGCATCTAATTAGAGGATCAATCGAATAATTAGAAACTAAGAAAATCGTATTAGGGATTAATAAAAGATCTATAGGGATTGTTTAAAGATGTATCCAGTGAACACCTGTCTAATAAATCGCAATGTATTATATATATATATATATATATATATATATATATATATATATATATATATATATATATATATATATATTATATATTATGTATAGTTTTATCGTTATCATGGCGTGATTCAGTGTGACAGTGACTGCATTTTATTCTTCTCTGGAGCCACCCACTCTTCGGCGACACAGCCCGTTGGTGGAAAACCGATCCAAAATTTTGCGTAGCAATGAACGTAACCGAAGGCGGCGCCACGAGAATGTTTTATTGACTTATTTGTGTTTCTGTATTGTTTAGCATCCTGCTGCCTGAACGTGCATCAAATTGCCAATATCGGGAATCCCTGGATGATGCAGTTCGGTGACTCATTCTTTCTTTCCACGGATTCCTTTAATTTTCCTTCCTAAGAGAGGACAGTCTACTGCTTTTCCGCAGTGAAGACCGACCATTCCTCTTGCTTTCTTCGAGCCTGGGGAAGAAAAGGGCACCCAGTTTTTGTCTCACTGACCTTCGCTCTTGAAAACTAATCATTTCTGTAGAGAAAACTAACTGAAGCAACGAAAGTGGGAAAGTAAATCTAATCATTAAAATTAGACAATCCCTTGGATAAATCATAGACCCAACATTTCAGAGGCAAAAGCCATAGATTTTTTTTCTGAAATTTAACCTCATTGGCACACGAATTTCTTTCTGATCGTTTTGGTTGGTTTGTACAAGTCCAGAGGCCTACATCAAGCCTTTTATACCCTTAAACACTTTGCTACATTTAAACGCCGCTTTTAGGCAAGTAACTGTGCTAGTATAAGCTGACTTTATCTAAACCAGCTAATCTGCTGATGAAATATTTCTTTGCTTTTAGAAGCATCAGTAACAATTGCTGAAATGCTACCAAAATAAGTAAACAAATAAATAAAATCGCTACTTTCTACTTTGTCAACTCTTTCTGCTAAGTTATTGGCCTCACTGTGACTTACAGCAGCCCTTACCAGACTGTCATAGTATGGTGCACGGGAGCTTCTTCTCCAATCAGTGATCGAAGCTAAAGGTACTCAAGTTTATTAACAAATATAATGCTAATGCAAGACATGAATCATATTTCCATTACCTGCTACTTTACATGCTCTGTTTTTTCTTTTCCAAAGATTGGTTGCCGCTCCTCTGATGCCACTATTCCAACCCCTTTTCAGTCAAGTAAAACCAACCCATGAATCAGGTCCAGACCTCCTTCATCATATCATCTGCAAACACCCAAAATGACCAGGGAAGACTTGTACCATTGGCTCAGACACACCTTCACTTTGGCCTAATCCCTCAGCCGCTTAGAAACTCGAAAGAAAGTTTAATCATTTTGGTCGGGCAAAACTCTGAACAGATCCGGACATGTGTTATAAACCGTATTAACATTCACCCCGGTCCGTGAACCTCGGCTGCCCTGCAGCTGAGGAACTGCGCACTTGGTAACCTTGCACGTCAGTTCTAACTGATTTCTTGTTCTTCTTTCTCTCTCTGTATTTTCTTTTTTAATCTATACCAACTTTCGTTATTCCAAGATTGAAATGAAGTAAAAATTGAAAATCTTGTAAGGTATTGTAATAAGAGCATAAACAACGGTGGTTCTTGTTTACAGAACAATGGCATTTACTGAACGAACATACAGACCTTTAGAACACTACTCAAACCAGTATCAGGTTCTTAAAGGTTCTCCAAGGAAAACGCTACCGTATGAATATCAGATTACCCCTCTAATAAGAGGTCTTTAAGAAGAAAAGCAATGAATTATGAGATATTAAAAGATGCTGAAAGAATATTAAATCTTCCTTTTAATAACAGAGCGGTCGCAAAGTTTTGTGTGTGGAAATGAAGAGGGTGGCCGCAAATATCGATCATGGATATAGATGCTAATGTCAAGAATTGTCAGTCGGAAATAGAATAGGGCACATTAGAATTCATAAATGAGAAGTCATGTGATATTGATATTCTGCATAGCTAAGGTCATTATAAAGTAATTTCCGCGTTGATTGCCTTAGAGTAATTAAGACTTCAGTAGAAACAGTATGCTTATTGTCGAGTCCTGTGATATTGAGGGTTCTGATAAGCTATATGGATTATGCGGTATAATTCAGTGAATGTGTACGTGAAATTAAGAGTGAGAGCCCTATAGAGCACCTTCGTCGAAGACGGGACACGATGAAGAAACTTAGAAAATTAAAACATTATAAACCCTACAATTTTTTCATCTAATCAGACCATAAGGTCACTGCCAGAGGCATGGGTAGGAGAAACACAAAAGTAATGGTAATCGAACAATGGAATACGTAGACCACAATATCAGCTGTCGGAAAAAAAATCACTTTCGTGATTTTGATTAGAAAATAGTTTGCCACGCTATTACCCAAAGTTTTAATAGCTACATGAAAATTTAATGGTATAAGCCAGCTTTGATTTTCCTTTATTTAATACATTTTTACATTTGTATTAAAGAAAAATGCTGTTAGCCTAAATATTTCAGTGAGACCCAAAGTTCCTGCCACAACCGTAGAGAAGAAGAAGATCGTGAAATGTTTACATTCTGTCAACGTACTATTCATAACAGAATGAATTGAATTATAATTGCCCACCTTCATTATCTTCAATGCAGCGTCTTCGAAAAATCGCGATGAAGTGGTAAGACCCAAAAGTAATTACGGTAAATGGCATACAATAGCTGCAGGAACAAATGAAGGTCGACTATGTGTTTGGCGAATGACATTGACCCTTGGATTAGCTCAGCCTAACCTGTTCTAAGTTAAGGAAGCTGCAGTCCATGGAATAGCTCTATGAACTCTAATGCTTTATAGGAGCAAAAATGTAAAGATATTGTAATGGCTAATAACTTCATTTCTACAGGTTATTTACACAAAACAGAGCCTAGGCTAGGCTGCCGCTAATCTATATTTTCCCTCATGAACTTTAGACAATTCGTCGTGACTAAAGAAGTGACAGTGGCACACACATAGGTGCATCTTAATCTTTTGATACACGTTTTGGTTATTTAAAACGTAGGAGGTCAAAGGTTGCGGTTCATCACTACCTGGGGGGTCATTTGTCCTGAAAAAATTCAAATTTTTTTTTTTCAGTATGTTGACCAGTCCTCATTCATAAGTCATTAATGAATATTGCTAGTTCACAAAATATCTGGTGTTATTGAGAAGTACATCATATTGCATATAAAGTAAGGCACGTTTTAAAAAGCTAGCTTTCAAGTGTAAAACAGGCTTGAAAGGTCTGTTTACTAAGTGTAATGATTGCTAATTAGAACATGTAAAATATATAAGGTTCTAAATGTCACTTTTAGTTGATTAAAGGTCAAGCTTCTGGAGCTTTCTTTGCTGGTTTTATCATTGATAAAGTTATTCGTGTCAAGTGTGTAGCCAAATGAAACCCAAGACTTAAATGGAAGGCAAGGGTAACATCGTTTACTAAAAAATTACGTAGCATCCGTGACAAAAATGCACCATAGGCTGTTGCTGTACAACTGAATTCTGATAAATTGGTAACCTTGACTTGAAGATAGCATTTTACAGGACCTGTTTTCAGGAGCACCAGTAGTTGACAACTTGCATTCATCCATGAAAATTTATTTCTGGTTGCTAGTTACTGTACTTGTTTTAGCTCGATACAGCAAATGTCTGAATGTTAACACAATGCAGCATTGAATATGTCACCCTGACACCTGACAGTTTACAAAGAATTGCACTTTTGAGGGATACAAGAATACCTGGAATGGGGACACACCATGTTGTTTACTTACCAAAATAACCTTACTTAAACTAGCCTAACCTTACTTATTTCTAATGAAAGTCCAACTGCATAGTTATTGAGATTGATATGTTGACTGGTCATAAGAACAGTAGGTAATGGGGATGATTCAAGACTTGAATCATCAGCATCGTTGTAAACATTTTTAATGTCAGTTTTCCATTTTTGTGTTAGACGAGCAATGATTTCACTTCACTCTTCTCTGTCTTGTGTACTTTCTGTCTGAAACCCCATCAGGTGCATGTAGGTCTTCAACTATCCCCTTTTCCATGATTCCATAGGCAAAGCTGTGAATGGCTGACTAAAGTGAGTAGATCATTGTTAGATGACAGATTGCCCTCTCAAAGTGGCTCCCAGTTTGCACTTGTCAGGTCCCTTTAGTCCTTGACTTTCTTCTGAAAGAGTGGTCATGTTACTGAATTTTCTTTGTAGAGGTCTCTTTTCCCCAGACAATATACTGTATTCATTATCAGAATATTTGGTGCTCAGGTATTCATTGTTTTCATTTTCTGTCATTTTAATCATTATAATTCTACTCCAGTTTTGACATTACCATGTCAAAGTTATCAGATTTATTTGAACAGGATAAATTGACTTTTTTATCTTTTTTCTATGTTGATTTCTCATTGAGTAGATATTTTTTTCTGTACATTTTTATTTTTTTATGGCGTATGTTTGTCTATTATTTCAGGACATACAAGTGTGGAGAACTTTTTGCAGCAGAGAATGCCATAGAAATTATTCCAAATGATGATTCTTTTTTTAATCCATCTTGGACATGGCCATTAACCCCTTCGCCACTGGCCTGTTGCACTGCCGATAACGCTTGCATACCGCATGAGACCGCGAGTATATCAGTCATCATTTGCTCCCACTAAACTTTCTGTTATTCATATTTTTCATTTATATTCTTATGTGAAAACATTGTGTACATACCAATGAATATTTTTCACCACATTGGCTATACACACACACACACACACACACACACACACACACATATATATATATATATATATATATATATATATATATATATATATATATATATATATATATATATATATATATATATATATATATATATAGAAAAAGAGGAATATTTAGTGGAAAAAGTAATTGCAGAAATAGAAATAGTAGTAAAGTAGTAGAAATAAAGTAGCAGAAAAAGTAGTAAAGTATTAGTAAAATAGTACTAGTAGTAATAGCAGTATATACTAGTTTTCTTACGGAAACAGTTAGTATACATCAATGAATGTTTATGGCATTGGTAATAATAATAATAATAATAATAATAATAATAATAATAATAATAATCATAATCATAATCATAATAATAATAATAATAATAATAATAATAATAATAATAATAATAATAATAATAATAATAAATTCAACAGTAATACCACTACTACTACAACTTGTAGTAGAAAAAATAATGATAATAAAAATTACGTATTAGTGTAAAAAAAAAAAGAAGATTTCAAAAACATAGTACACTTTCCTGTTGACCGAAAAATACTCTCTGCCCGAGCATTCATCCATTCACACAGTTTGTCAATATCATCATCACAAAAAAGAAACAAAATGCATCTCGTGGGCAGGTGAAGTCGGGTGTGCAAACAGAGATCCCATTGTCACCCTCCGTGAAATTGGGGGGTGGGTCTGGGCGCTTGTCACAAAATGGATCTGTTATGAACTGCCAACCTTCATCGACAATGGGTTCAATGTCTTCTAAAATCTCGGTGTCGCTGTCATCCTCTAAACAACTATAACAACTATCACTATAATCATCTGAGAGATCTGGCAGGTATTCCTACCCAGGATCTGAAATACTATCATCCGACATCATGATACTGAAAAATAAAACCTGTAAAATAACTGCAATCAAAAGGAGAAAAAGTTTAGCCTTCTAATCGAAATAGTTTACTCACAAGTGAATTTCTGACTCGCAGAGTCAAAAGACTCATTGCAGGTGGGTAGACCCAAGAAAGCGTTATCCAATTGACTGAACAAGAAACAAAGTTGGAACCTGAAGAAGCAACTGCAAAAATCTTGGGCAAATAACTGCCTTACGTTATCAGCAAGCCCAACATCACGATAGTTACAGAGAGACAAGACTTTCATTGTTTTGTCACTTATTAAAGATTGGGATGATCAACTGACAATCTCCATGTTGGAGACACATCAGATTAATTCTTCATTTACACAGTCAGGGGAGCCAAATCATAAAAATAACATCATTTGGGCAGCAAAGGGCGTTATCACTGACATGCCATACAAGTCTAAAGTTTCCCTGAAGTTGGAACCTGTTTCACAGCCAAACGGTTAATGTGGATCATCAAAGCAAAGGACATCATGGAATGGCGAATACTTCAGAGAAACTGTTCCCCAACTAGTGGAGTATTTCCTTCCTCAAAGATCCTGAAATTTCATTGAATTATCACATTTTTGAATGATAAGGCACCATGTTTCAATCATCAGACACACAATCTGCTTGTGGAAACAGTGGTAATTTTTCCGTCATGAAATTCAGAGCTCCCCGAGCTAATGTGTGGAAAACACTGAGTATCTTAAAGGTCTCGTCCAGGTGGAAAGCAGAAGGCATTATCCACTGGGCCATACAAGGTCTAAAAAATGGGAGTTTGAGTTTCAGTTGGAACCATACCCCCTCGAGAACTGCAGGCTGTATAGGCAAGATGGAGGCCACACAAAATACCTGGGCAAATAATTGTTCCTGAATTACTTTTGTTTTTGTCATATCGATTTTAGTTTATGCTGTAGAGTTTCTAATTTCGAACTTATATATGAAGATAAAAAGGCTAAAACACTAATTTGAACGTTGCAATATGACAACATTTATACTATATATATATATTATATATATATATATATGAATAAGATATATATAATCATCAACACACAATCATATATACATATATAATATATATATATAAATTTCTGACTCACGTCAGGATCATACTGGGTCTCTCATATATAAAGCAAGGGCATTATCCGCTATATATATATATAAATATATATAAAATTATTTGGAACCATATATAGCAACTGCACCCGAAATTATATACATACATATGGGCATATATATATATATATATATATATATATATATATATATATATATATATATATATATATATATATAAGATAATTGCCTGTACAATATGACTTATCTAGGTGTTCAAACCATCTCATCCAAGCTGATCTGGTAGTTTTTTCCAACGTAAGTGGCATCACAACCACCACACTGCCATTTATAGATTAGATTGGACCGAAGGCTTGATGGAATAGGGTCTTTAATTTTAAAGAAATTACCTAATTTATTTTGCAAAGTGAAATATATTTTGATATCTAGCTGAGGGTAACCAGTGGACAAAATAGAAATTAATTGTTTTTTTAAATTGTAGCTGTGAGTTCCAGTAAAAGTTAAAGGTAAATAAATAACAGGTTTCTTTACATTAGCGGTAGTTTCAGGTTGTTTTACATATAATTTCGAAAGCTGTTTACCAATATGTGTTTACGTAATTCAACGGATAGCCATTGTTTTTAAAAGTGACCTTAGAAATTCCAATTCTTCATGCAAATTTAAAAAGCTAGAACAGATTTTATATGCTCTGGTTACTAGCGTCAATATCAATTCATCATATATTTCAAAGGTGTAGCTGATTGAAATTTAGACATAAGACCCGTGAAAGTACGCTTTCTAAAGACTGAGGTGAGAAAGTTATTATCAAGATTTTTTACCTGAATATTCAGAAAAGCAAACGTATGATTATCTTCGATTTCACAAGTAAATTCTATATTAATATGTTTACTATTAAGGTACTCCAAAAAACGAGGAATCTGATTCAATCTGGTCACGACTCTTAAAAACTAAGAAGGTATCATCAACATACCTCCTGTACAGCAAGGGCTTAAAATCTAAAGGACAATCGTCCAACCATCTTTTCTCCATAAAACACATAGATGCATTTGCAAAGATGGTCCTATACTGGACCCCTCTGCTTACACCATCAATTTGCTTATATAACAAACCGTTAAACAAAAAGTAACATTCTTTGGTAGCTAAGACTAAAAGTTCCTTTAACTGCGACCTGTTAAACCCACTGACAGTATCATTATCTTTAAACAACTCATTTAGGCAAATGTCAATCGTCTCATCCAGTGGAATTTGAGTAAACAGAGACTTCACATCAAATGAAGCCATAACACAATTATCAAAATTGCTGTTTCTTAGGCAGTTAATAAAATGAAAGGAGTCATTTAAGGTATACTCATTTGTAGTTATCGGGGCAAGGAACAAGAAACTTGGCGATATTATAGTTAGCAGTTCCAATAGCTGATAAAATAGGTCTTAAAGTCTTTGGGAGTCCATAAAGTCGTCCTGGTCTAGACCCGGACGCTTGAAGGCCACGAAAAACATCTTTAGAAAAACAACCAGATTTATATAGCTTGTCTGCTATTCTATTGACTTTGTCTTCTAAATCCATTGCTATATATATATCTATATATATATACATACATACATACATACATACGTATATATATACAGTGTGTGTATATATATATATATATATATATATATATATATATATATATATATATATATATATATTAAAATACAAAATGGATGGAGGCAAGTATTACTGATAGCTTCTTACTTGACCTAGAACAGGAAGGAGATTATGTCGTAACCAGAGGGTGTTTTTAAACAGCAATTATAAGATTATAAACGTCGCCACATTTGTAAATAACTTGCCTTCAGGCCTCTGTACACGTACATTGTTCCACGTATATGAGTTTATAAAAGTTTGTTCATTTTACTGGTATATATCAAAATGCTTTCTCCTGTAACATTCCAGGAAAAATCTATATATATTTTTGAGTGTTATATATATATATATATATATATATATATATATATATATATATATATATATATATATATATAGATATAGAGAGAGAAGAGAGAGATATATATATATATAGATATATATATATATATATATATATATATATATATATATATATATATATATATATATATATATATATAGAGATAATATTAGTAATCAGAAGAGAGAGAGAGAGAGAGAGTAGGTACAGCATAAACCGATTTAAAAATTATAAAGTAAAAACAATTTAAAAAAATGAATAAAACAATAAATATGAATAAAAAACAATGGTTATTACTTAGGATGAAGCCACATAAATTATACATGCTTTGAGCGTACAGTAAAATTATAAATCAGCCAAGTGAGCGATACTTTATTTATATCACTTGGAATAAATGTCAATAAACTATAATTAATTATCGCTTTTAACTTGACCTAGTACATTGAAGACACTCAGTTGGATTATACCAGAAAATTAGGAAAGCCTGAGTGGATGTGGGTCTAGGATGAATTATTATTGTTTGGGTGTGATTATCAAGATCTCTTGGGGCCTACAGAAAAAGTGTTGGAAAAATTAAACTTTTCATAACGGTAGAGACGAGATCTGATACCTGAATCAAGGGGTTTTAAGATTTAGTCATCTGTACCATGCGTGACCCGGACACTTTGACCCCACCCAACTTATTCGTTTCTTTTTGCTCGCGGTAAATCCTTTTCTTCTAAACAAAAGAAATATATTCAGTTTATAGGAACAGTTTACAAAATATGTCATAAAGTAAAAAAAACTCGGTAGATAACACACAGAACACTATATATATATATATATATATATATATATATATATATATATATATATATATATATATATATATATATATATATATCAAAGGTATATTCAGGTGTATCTGGCGACGGTATCCTTTGAAGGTAATGATCAGTTGTTTTCATCTCTCCTTTCCTTCCACCTGCGCTGAGTTTGGTGGGCGGAACCACTCGAACATTAGCTTGAGAATGGTACCTCGGCCCAGTCCTTTTAACAGATTCAATTCTTTGTTCCAGTGATGATGGCGGAATTTAGTTATCTTCCTTTTTACAGATAGCTAAAACGACTTCCACTTTCCCCCTCGCTTTTGACTGTCTACAAGGGAATTCCAGAATTGGTCATCATCAATGAAACAAGGAACTGGAATCTCTCTAAAGAACTCGGTATAACTCCAAGCCCTGTTATCAAGCACACCAAATTCGCCGCAGGTGGAAGGTAACTAGAACAACTAGAACAACAACCGATCATTTCAATCAAAGGATACCGGTATCTACAATACCACCTACGTCGTCACCTCAACAAATTTCCATATTCACCAGTTATCAATATTAGAGGATATTGCTGATCAAAATATAATTTATGTTGTGTATACAGTGTTTTTATGTACACTATACATTATAAACATAAAACATGCATACATACCTAAATACATACACACACCCACATATTCACATACATATATATATATTTTAAATATAAAATATAATACATATATATGTATATATATACACAATTTTCCATCAAAATGTCTTACTGCTCATTGATCCGTAAGCTAATTGTTCTTTTAAAGTGTTGATTAAGTCTTTAAAATTGGCTGTATTATGAATCCGGATAATTGAAGGATTACTGTACATACAGTACACCCACCCACACTCCTGCAGGTGTGTGCTTCATGCATACACGCACACACACACACATACATCACAAATTCTTGAAAATATTAAGTAGAACATTTTTTGAATAAAATATAGAAATGAAGCCTTCCAAAAGGTTAACGTAAATTTTCTATCAAAAAGGAGAATTCTCCCGTGTATTTTACTTTATTTTTGTAATAAAGGAAGTTCCCACGGTCTGGAAGAAAATGATGGAACTTTAATATTTTGTGTACCAAAGTAAGTAATGCCAATCTGGTGGTGTTCATAGCTCTCTTCCATATTTTAGTATTAGACAAAATTTAAATTGCTGTACGTATACTTATCCATATGTTTGCATACATTTCATTCGAATGTACATCAGTGCCTTAGGCCAAAATGACCAATCACAAACTGACTAAATCAAAGAATCAGACCGAGACAAACACTGGTTGTGAGAGCTCTATTCATACACTTCAGTGTTGAGTATTCAGAGGACTGCAATGATATTATTTTGGCTGAGAATATTTTATTTATTTATGTTGTGAAAACTGATTATATCTCAGAGCTAGCAAGATTCTATAACTGGCTAGAATAGTGTTTTTCTAAAAAATGGTGGGCTTCATGTTAGTTAATCCTGAAGTTTAGGGCACAAGCTGATTTTCTTATATCAGCCAGTTTATCAACGCAGTAACGGTGACAAAAATGAGCAACTAAATATACCTTAGTGTTAGCTTACTGCTCATTTTCTATACAAGACCCCTTGTGAGGAAGGAACTAAATAAGAAAGGCATATGAACTCACAATTATCGCTGCATTAGCTTCATAAATTTTATACAAATCACGGCGTAGAATAAAAATTTTATGCCATTTGGAAAAGTTTCCCACAATTTAACCACACTAAACCTGAATTGTCGTCAGGAGCAGAAAGATATCTCAGATGGATAATCGGATCTTCTCAACATCTGAATCATTACAAGAGATTGTTGGCTTCATTCTTAAAAATAAATGCAATAATTTTGTATCTTTTAATTATTTTTAGTTAGAGGACAAATGGGGTACCGGAGCTCATGAGCTAGCCAAAATTTCCAGCTGATGAGATCGCAACTTGTTTTAAGATATCTTACTTGAATATCAACATTCAAGAATTGTAATTCGTTTTTATTTATTTATTTTTTTTACGGCAGCTAAGCCGCATAACCAAATGTCTTAATGCTACTTTGGAATAAAGAAAAACTGAAAAAGAAGAAAGTTCAAGCCCAAAAGGAAAGGACAAACCAGCCTCGTAGAATGAGATTAATAGGTATATGGAAAAAGAAAGCATAAGTGCACTTCTACAACCCACATTATTAGAAAATTCTAGTTTTGTTTGACATATTAGATTCCTACAGAAAACAGGCTACAGACGGTGAGGCATTCATCTTCTGGTTTTCACAAGTTTTTGTGAGATTCTTAGGAAATGGTACACATATCCACAAAAAACGAAAACCGGCAATTATTTAAAGTTTTTCAGGAAATGCATTGTTTGTACAGTTTTCACAATTTAAATGGTTTTCACCATAAAGTACATTTATTCTGAGTCGCACAATAACTCTAGAAGTTCTTAATGAGAAATACAAACAAAAAAATCAGAAAATACTTGATCGTTCCACCATTTCAATTTTCCATGGAAATCGTTATCTTTGCTGTTTTCCCGAGAAAAAAAAAATACTTCACGCTACTGGAATGTGGATAATTTGGCCAGATGCGGTGAAACTCTGAATCCAAAAAAGAGCCTTCCAATCACTTGTTAAAGATCCCAGTATCCCATAGGAAGACTTGGAGGGCTTGGGACGAAGAAGATCCCTTACCTTCCCAGCAGATATGGTGTCACACTTGATCTCCTTGGGCGGGAGTGGTATGGCTGATGAAGAGGAAGCGCTAAGGGGCACATGCATACACATACATACGTACATACATACATACATACATACATACATACACACACTATAGGGAGAAGAAGCAAGGGATGGGGCGCATACCTTGTAGGGAAAAGAGGGAGAAGGGGCACCAGCCACCTACCTTTTACCTAGAGGAGGGAACCAGAGGCCTCGCCTGATACCAGATCTCTGATACTAGATCGCCTCTCCTAAATGATACCCCACACGTACAGAAGCCAGATGTCTGCATGACCACAACTGCACATGTCGCTGAGATGCCTTCAGGAGAGAGGGACCGGCTGTAAGTGTTTTATCAGTTTCACCCGCTTTGTTTAAACTGGGATCAAAGTCAGCAGAATAAAACCTACAAATACAATTCTTCCCATAACAACACTCCTCCAACGAACTAAAAATGACGGTTCTATCATTAGTTTAACTAAATAAAAAAAAAGATAGATAATTACTCGGCAAATTTCAGTTTTAAACAGGAGTCGGACTGCAGGTGAAATGGCTCATTAGAGGATATACCTGTTGTACTGACCTGAGGACAGCACTTTTTACTCTTTCTCTCTCTCTCTCTCTCTCTCTCTCTCTCTCTTATACGTCTGTCGAGTCTTTCTTTAACTATCCCACTCAGTGTGCTCTGCATCCTAGACAAAATGAGAATCTTCTGCGTTACTGAGATAAACTTATAGCATATATATAATATCTATGTTCTAAATTTAATTATCTTGTATCTTCTCAGGCTTTATACATAATTTTCAGGATTAAACTCCGTGCAACAAATAAGCCCATCTCTCCTCAGCTTACAGATATTACCATCCCACAGTCGCATGATAACTAAAATATTACCGCTTATCTCTCTCTCTCTCTCTCTCTCTCTCTCTCTCTCTCTCTCTCTCTCTCTCTCTCTCTCTCGTTCCAGGCTTTGATCTCCTTACGTGCATATTCTAGAACAATTGCTATAATTGTTATGGTTCCCATCCTTACATCTTAATATATTCTCACACCTGTATAGGTCAAGTCTCGGTTTCTTTAGCATTTTTGATACCTGCATACCCCTTGAAACAAGGCCAAACCAAATCTATCTATCTATCTATCTATATATATGTATATATATACATACATATGTGTGTGTCTATCTATCTACGAATCTATCTGTATGTATGTATATATATATATATATATATATATATATATATATATATATATATATATATATATATATATATATATATATATATATATATATATATATATATGTGTGTGTGTGTGTGTGTGTGTGCACGTATTATTACTCTGTAAACGTACCCTAACTAACATAAAGATAATAACTTTTCCGAGCAGTAGCTTCCAATAAGAACACTCCTCCAGACCTAATACTTAATTCTTTCTGATTCTGTTAATGAAATCCAAAAGTCCAAAATACTATCAAGAGTTCTTTACCTTTCAGCATATCAAAATACCAGAATATTTATCATAATACTGCCAACAATATCAAACAACTGGAGCAAAGTTTTGCAGGAGGGGCGCGCGTGTGCGTCTGCGAATAATTTTCTTTTCAGAGAGGAAAACCTCATTTTGCATAAGTATTTCCTTTCTCCTGAAAAAGCAATCAATCATACATGTCATTCAAATTTTATTTATCAACTGTTGCACTTCATTATCACTTTCGGTTCCCAGGAAAACTTCTTTTCATTTTTTGCATTTTTGTTCATAACCAACTCTTTATCTCAATCTGCACCTCCGTTTTTATCACACATTAATCATGTCCATCATTATTCTTCTTGCTCCTTTCGACAGCTGTCTATTTTCCCTTCTCACTCCCATCTCCTTTATCAATTCTCCTTCCCTCTCCCCTCCTCCGCCCCTTCCGCTTCTCCGCTGCTCTTTAAAACATCTTAATTTAGTGTCGGTGTGTGCGGGTGCGCAAGAGTCGTAGTTTTAGTCCATATTTTTAATAATAATATTACTGCAAAAATAGTTACAAAATTCGATACTTAGAAGGATTTATTTTCTGTGCAGCTAGATTTTTTTAGAGAAGAATGTTAATGTTATTTTTTTTAAATCCTTGGTATCTGAAGTATGACACCGAGTGATACACACACACTCTCTCTCTCTCTCTCTCTCTCTCTCTCTCTCTCTCTCTCAGAAGAGTAGTGTATTAAAAAAACATGATTTTACACGACTAAACAGAATCGCAGTGTTACATTAACGTATACAGAGTATTTCTGTAATTATTCTGGATTCTTATTTTGTATGCGAGAGGAGAATTTTTCTGTTGATGTAGGACATCACGGATTCAGCCGTCTCTTCCAGTAATACACCAATCGTTTGCTTGTTTCTCTCTCTCTTTTCTTATATATATATATATATATATATATATATATATATATATATATATATATATATATATATATATATATATATATATATATATATATATATATATATATATATATATATATATATATATACTTGTGTGTCTGCGTGTGAGTGTGTCTATGTGGTGCTGTGTATTTTTCTTAACGTCTTAATTTCATGATTTCCAACGCGATATCATATCACTACAATGGAGAAATGGAGTAATTTTAGGTCACTGAGGCCATAAAAATCCAAGAATGTCAGTTTTAAGAACAATTAGATTTTATATTTATATATATATATATATATATATATATATATATATATATATATATATATATATATATATATATATATATATATAAACTGTATATATGTCACTCTGCAAAGCTCTGTGGATAATTGTAAAATAAATTCTACCCCAGACAACCTAAATATGGATACGTTGAAATACATTTATATCTACCGTGGTTTATGTGAGTTAAACAACCTCAAACACTACCAGTGTGTGGGTTCAAATCCCATTAAGAGGGACAAACATTTATTCCGTTTTATTCAAGGCTTGTATTGAAGGTTTAAAAAGTGTGAGACAATCAAGAAGTTAAGAGGGCATCATGAATTTCAAAATACCTGTATGTCAGGATAAATGACATAAATGCATATTACATAAATACTAATATATAAATATATATATATATATATATATATATATATATATATATATATAAATATATATATATATATATATATATATATATATATATACATATATACATATATATATATATATATATATATATATATATATATATATATATATATATATATATATATATATATATATATATATATATATATATTTGTGCTCTGAGTCCGGCTGGAGGAGTTAAATTGAATTTTGAAGGTAATTTGCCTTGGGGCCAACACTTGGATAGCTCATAACATAAGCAATAAATGTAATTAGTAGTATGTCTTACCTTGAAATTACATCTATTCAAAGAAAATGGGAAGGCTGCCTTTCAAACCAGTCAGGTTAGATTAAATTACTTTATTTACAGATTTGCAACTAGAAATTAATATAGACAGGCTGGGAGTTCAGCAATGAAGGCACATGTAATGTGCAAATAAAAAAGTTACCCACAGTTAGCAAATGAATAAACGGTTAACAAGAATCTTATAAAATAAAATGAAGACTGGCTGATAAAACTATTTTACATTAGCACAACGATAAATTGTGATACGCTGAGGGGCCTAACACATGGCCCTTTTCAACTGTCTTTTGCAGGAGATTCTTGCATGTGGCAAGATGGAAATGAGTCTTCTAAGGAATTGTTTTACAAGGGCAGGGGCAGAACTTGACGAGCCAGATAACAGGTTTCTGGAAAAGAATTCCAGGTCAGCATTCATTGACACAAGACTTTCTCTCATATGAAATTAATTAGCACATGGTAACACTATGGTGGGAGTGCTCTAATTATTATTACAGAACAAACTTAATTTAGGCTTGGAACAAGTTATGAGGGCAAAAGTGCACATGCTAGGCTGTGGAAACAAAGGGACTTTGTTTGAGGAGAATGAAAAGTTTGAAATACTGAAAACTGAGAGAAATTCACAAGAGGAAAAGAACACTGGCATTACTTGCAACTTCAAGACGTACCTTTATTGCATTTGTGCATGGAGCTCGCTTGCAAAAGATGGATTCAGGCTGCTCTTTAGAAATTCTGACACATGGCCAGTGAGAGGAGGATAAAACAGCGCCAGCTTAGAGCTGTTAAAATTGACTTGCACTTCGCTGCAGAGGTCACAGAAGTGAGCAAGTGAGGTCACAAATGGAGCCCCATTGATTCCAGGACAGGTACAGGACAGCAGTATCTGGAAGAAGCAATAACAGCCAGCACAAAGTCATAGGAGATAGGTCTTTTAAATGATACCAACTAAAAAGGCAACCTACCCATTTACCATCAAAAAAACCTGTACTTATGGTGTCGGCTTCTTTATCCCCGGAATATCGTTTTATATTGGGATAATTAAGGCTCACAAATGTCCCCGCAAGTCTCCTCAATATCAGAAATTTTACTTCCTAACTAATGGGCTGGAGAGACGAATTTTTCCTAGACATGTAAGAACATAACAGTGACAGGATAAAACAAATCGGAGTTCATCCTCCCCGTAGAGTTGCCCTTCAAAGAAGAACGTATTCTGTGTTCATCAGGAAATAAACTATCCACCTTTGCAACTTGCTTTCTTTGTCAAATATGACCAATAACTATAAGGTTACTGGCAGAATGCAGTAACCTAGATAAATTAATTGTTAGAAAAAATAGAGAAACTCTATACAAACTGAATGTCGCTGATGCAGCTATCACCTTCTACACCATATTTATTATTATTATTATTATTATTATTATTATTATTATTATTATTATTATTATTATTATTATTATTATTATTATTATTATTCAGAAGAAGAACCCTATGCATATAGAACAAGCCCACAGAGGCCACTGACTTGCAATTCAAGCTTCATCCATTGTTTTAACTTATGATTTTACATACGCTTTATGTCCGACTTTCTTCGTGTTTGTTTGTATTGTAACGTAATGGATTCCGCTACCATGAATGTCTATGAAATAACTTTGTATGCACTATTTGTTTTCTGGTATATTAAATCTTTGGAAAGATCAGACCCATCAGTTTTATTCTATTGTTAAGGGAGACTTTAATGGATATCCTGTAAAAAAAAAAATAATTTCTAAATCAAAGACCTAGGTGAATGGAAACAGTAAAAAAAGCATACCTTAGAGAGATTTAATTATATGTCTTATGAAAAATAAGAAGGGGAAAACTAAAATATTGCAAAACAAATAGGTTAAATACTATTAAAATACACTTGGAATCGTGGAAAATAACATTTCGATAATATTGCAGAAACATTATATTACAATTCTAAATTTATCAAAATAGCAGCCTAACCTCTAATACAACGTGTATTAATAGCGCTCTGTCTTTTATTACATCAGCCTTAAGTTCGCACCTTGTTTTGACTTTAGGCATTTATAGATACACAGAGAAAGAGAATCGCATTGAAATTAGTGACTTCAATAGGTCTGTAACTAAAAATCTTAACACACCTCTCAGCCTCTTGTCAGTCTAAATTATCTGTCAAAAATAGAAAGCTTGTTTGTATTTCCTGTCATAGAGTTCTGGAAAATAACAGTTATTGCGCCTATGATGAAATGCTGTGCCGATATAAATATTGAAAATTACATTTTGTTCTTATATTATGCTTACTGTATGTACGCTATATGATTAAAACAAGATGTCTTTTTAAAATAAATATTTGATTTAATATATATATATACATATATATATATATATATATATATATATATATATATATATATATATATATATATATATATATATATTTACGTTTTCAGAAAGTTTTAGTTTGACAATAACTTGAATCTTTTTAACAGGTATAACAAGAAATGCAGATAACCATGAAATTCACTTTGGAAATGTACGGGAAAACGGAAAAGATTAAGATAAAAACAAATCAAATTTCAGTATGTTTTTATAGTTATCTTGTTACTGAGAAGAATGATGCTTAAACACTACGTGGGCAAATTTAATAGGATGTAAAATCCATAACTGAAATAACAGTAGAAAAGAGGAACTCAAGTAGATTGAAGGAGATTCCTACAGGATTGAATGAAACTTGGGGAATTCCAGACACAGTCCAAGAAGCTTCCACGAAATAGGGTCCTCTGAAATGAGAGATATGCACATTATACGCCAGTAATGAAAATAGACAAAAGAATAATGAATTGAAGCTGCACTGAGGTGCCAAAGGAGTAATAAATGAATTAATACTGCTGATGCAAGAGGCGCACGGACATTAGACAAGGATTTCTTACTTTCTCTTTAAGAAAATATTACGAGACAAAAGCGTGACTGAAATGGGGCTCTTCCAGGGCACTTTACCTTAGCAGATTTTCCAAGGGCAAGAGTAGAAAGGTCCGTGGATGACTTGCGATTTCCGAGGGCGAGTTTCTTCCACGTGGTGAGATGCAAGGGCTTCCGTAAAAAGGGCAAGGCGATGGGGACTCCTCGAAACTCAAGCAATGGCGTGTGGGCTCGGGAGGAATACGGTTCGAAGGGCACGAGGAGAAGTATACTTTGGGAAGGGCCACGTGGTTAGGATGCAAGGGCATCCAGGGGCCAGGTGTTGAGGACGTCTTCACAAGTTCACCCATATCTTCCAGCCCGCGTGTGTGTCGAGACCTCGTGGGTTTTGCCTTTTATCCCCTCCTATGGGGCAGGGGTGCGTCCAACACAGATGTTTGACTCATTGCACCTGCTGCCCGCAGGGGGGGAGTTTTGGCCTGTAGGAGAAACACCAGACAGATTACTTTTGCCTCGAAGGAAAGATCTTTATCAAAATGGGAGCGCCTTTTAATCTTTTAAACCTTGTTTTTAAGTCAATAGACAGATGGTCTATCGATCGAGCAGCTGGCAGTAAATGAAAACAACCAACAACAACAACAACAAAAGGGGGGGAGGCAATTTGCTAGCGAATTCTTGCTAATCATAATACCTCCCCATACAAGATGATGTACATACCTCCTTCGGGTGTGTACATCGATATTCAAGAATGAGCGGCAAATGCTTTACGTTACTCTACATTCTGCCTTGCAATGAACTTTACTACTAAGGGTTTTATGAAGCTGTGACATTACTTTTAATAACACATTGGGACAATTTTTCTAACAGAACGCAAAGTGATTTAAACACTTGCAAAAGAATAATTACTTTAGATTTGGTTACCCACTGTAACTTTATAAAGTGACTCGAACAATTGTGAATTAATTAAGATTATAGGACCACGTATATGAGGCTATGGCCAACAAATGAAAAGAAAGGTTATTGTTCAAGAATTAAAATACATGGTTACTTAATTTTAGATAAAATGCATGCGGTTAGTACAATCTGCCTTGAAGAGGCTGTGTAAATGAAAACAGCGTTTATTTTTGTAAATGACATCCCCTTTACGCGATACTGTAATGACTATACATATTCGCATTGATAATTTATCTTAGTTTTAACGTACTTTGGCTTATTTAAACGACCAAGGGACACACGGATTTTGACAGTCAGATACGGGCGAGAGTATTCAGGTTTTAATTCGCTAACCTTAAACTACGCTAATTTTATGCGTCCACTGCCCACTCAATGTTATGACGGGGCGAGCAGACAAAAGATGTGGGGTCTAGGACAAACAGAGATCTTGGAAGGAATGGAAGGGGAAAAGGGATAATAATAACAAAAGGAAAATTACCAAGATGTTACGAATGAAAACTTGACCGCATATGAAAGGCGGGACACGTCTCTCAGAGCTTACGAAAGGGCATTTAAATCACAAGGGCAAGAGTTTATGACTCAGTGATTTTTTAAAATAAAGATAAATAAATGACTAAAAGAAAGTAAATGATATTGGCAGAAGAGCTAAGGGAAAAAGAGTGAGGGTTTTATTGTGTTAGGCGGGAATTTATCGTCCTTTGCCTATAAATTACGGCCCGACTATCACTTCAGTCCCAGGGCGAGAAAGTGCACCCTGAAGGGCGCGACTCCTTCAGGAGGGGCTTGACACGCACGCCCGGTGCCAAGGTATGGGCGTAAGGGCGTGCCACTTCTCACTCTGTTATTCTTAATGATTTATACATTGTGTGGGGAATGGTATCCTGTATTTAATTGCCTCTTGTGGTGATAATTTAAGGAAAGATTAATAGAAGATGATAAGAGATAGAAGTTCCTGAGAACGGAGGAAGATAGAGGAGGGCCTGACATCCCCTTCTGGATTAGGTGCCAAGACCTTCGAAAAATGAAATGGTGGCACAGGTGCCATGGGGGAGCTCTAGAGCTTTTGTAAATTACCTGGAATGTTCCACGCCCATGGTAATTTCGCCTCGAGCCTTTCTCAATGGGACAGTCGTCCTCGGCCGGGAAGCGGAGGGCCCGCGACGGAGGGCGGCGGGTACCACCTGGGCCTGCTGATGCGACAGCTGACGCAGGAGTGTTCCGTGCTGGTTCTACCATGATCCGTCGCGGCTCTTGTAGTTCATCGCCAAGTGAGATATGGCAGAATCCTGACTTGCAATTGCGCCGGCGACGGACTGAGGCAGAGAGGAGGCGGTCGGGGGTGGCGTGAGCGGCTCGCAGGTAACGTTGACCAGCTCAGGCACGGGTTGTGAGGCCGCACCTGCAGGTGAGCTTCCGCGTGGTCGGGAGGAACCGTCTCTCTGACCGACGCTGGTAGCGGTGCCAGGCCGGGGAAGAGAGGGGGTCCTGAGTTGGATCCCGTGAATGGAGATCGGCGTAGCGCTCTGGCGCTGGCACTAGGGGCAGAGTCAGGCGCTATCAGAGGTTTCTTGGGCTCGTCGGTCAGGACGGACGAAGCTTGGCCCTGCTCGGGGCATGCAAGTGGCACCGGCAGGAATTTGGCATCTCCTGAAGGGAGATCTGATTGGGGCCCTGGCACTGGCACTGAGGCAGGCCGGGCACTGGAATTGGATCGAACCGATCGAGGGGGCACTGTACATTGTACTCAGGTGGCACTGGTGGGGACTGCACGTCCTCCTGGTACCCAGGGGCGCCAGTCTTGACTGAGGGAGCAGCGGGGAGGATTACTCGCGCCGCGGAATGATTCGGGAATGGACCCCAGATTGTCGTGATTTCGGTGGGGACTGGAAAGTCCTGTCCCAGGATGACGTCATAGCCTCCGGGGAGATGGCTTGCTACTGCAAGATTGCAGATTTTGGATTGGTGAGGTCTTGTGACTCTCAATTGGACCGTAGGGGAGTATCATTTTAAATTGATTTATTCCCTCGATCGTGACGAGTTTTCGTCTATTGACGATAGCTCCGTAGGGAACTCTGTCCCTTCGGATGAGGGAGACGGCGCGCCCGAGTCCTCGAAAAGCAGTGACTGTTCGGCACGCTGGCTCGCTACCCGTGGAGGGGCCACGTATACAGGCCCTTCGGCGGGAGGGCCTAATGACTTGGGATCTGTGACGCCAAGGCGACGGTGGGAGTATTTGATTTATTATTGCGTGGGCATTTTGCCCATGCGGGGAGAATGGCCATAGACCTTGCATGCCATGCAAAAGGTCTGGCTAAAATCTTTCCGCTGCCCCTGTGGAGGGCGAGGCGAGTTATTTGTCGGTTTTCCGGGAGAGAGGAGCCAGTTTCTTGTTCCGGCACTGTTCGGAGGAATGCCCGTTTTCTTGCAATAATGGCAAGTTAGGGGCTTGCCTGAGTTCCCATTTTTGGGAATTTGAACCTCCGAGGAGGGACGGGGATTTATTTTCCGCCCCATGGATCCTTCTTGAGGGTGGTGAGTTTCCACATATCTGCTATTCGGCAACACTCGGTGAGTGTTGCTGGGGCTTTTTCCACTATATGAGTGGCGAGGGCAGGAGGGGCGTAGCGCAGGAAATGCTCGAATTTAAACCGCCGAGTACCTCGGCGGTGTTGCAGTGGCTCCTTCCGAATCGAGCCATTTTGTCAACGCCACGCTCCGAATGATACGCCCAATCAGACCAAGTCTGGCCTGCTTCTCTGGGCTGCTCTCTCCAACGTCTCCTCCACCGCTCAGGTAATCTCGACGCCTTCAGAACTGCTTGGCGACGGCTTCCCAGTTTCCCCTATCTTCTGCTGAAAGGGCGTGGTAGGGCAACGAGGGCCTTTCCGCCAGGAATTTAGTGAGAACAAGGAGAGTTCCGCGGGGAGAGATCGCAGCACTCCAGGACTCGTTCGGCCCTTTCAGCCATACTTCAGGGTTCGGACTCGGTCCATTTTGGCATGAACGAAAGTGAGCTTGGCTGAGGGCACTCATCCCCGTGGCAGGGGCGGGGCTGTGCGTGCTGTCGTTCTAGCACCTGGAGCTCATGGGCGCGTTCTCTCTCTCTCCTGCTTGGCAATTCTGTCTCTCTCTCCTCACGTTCTCTCTCCTCCCTCCTGTTCTTGGCCAATTCTGTCTCTCTCTTCCTCACGTTCTCTCTCCTCTCGTTGTTCTTGGGCAATTTCTTGTCTCTCTCTCTTTCTTCACGTTCTCTCCCTCTCTGCACGTTCTTTTTCCTCCCGTTGTTCTTGAGCCCATGCTCTCAGATTCTCTCTCTCTCTCCTTCCACGGACTCTTGCTCTCCTCAGCCTTGGCATCGTCCACTTGCATCTTGAACCCATGCTCAGATCTTGCCCCGATAGTCCCATGTCCTTCCCAGCGGACATGTAGAAATCTGAAATCCTCCAATTTGTTGGGCTGCTGGATTAGCCATCTTGGAATAATGGGTATAGGGATATGTCTGAAAAGACTTTTGTTAAAATTGGATGTGTCTTGGAAAGACGTGGTTGTTCTTGGCGAACGAATTCTAATAATATGTCTCGGAAGACGTAGTTGATCTTGTCACGCTGGACTTGGCCGGCTGTAGCGTGAAGTTAAGGAGTTGTTCTAACGAACTAGAATGATCAGTCCCGTGGGGGCTTAGATGTGTGTGAACTACACTATATAATGTCTCAAAAGGACTTGATTTTTGGGTTCCCGCAGGAATGAGAAATTCTCGCCACGTGCGACGAGAATTTTGTATGAGTCTCTGAGGACTGGAATTTGGAGAAATTCTCGCCACGTGCGACGAGAATTTAGGAGTCTCTGAGGACTGGAATTTGGAGAAATTCTCACCACGTGCGACGAGAATTTTAGGAGTCTCTGAGGACTGGAGTTTGAGGAATTCTGCCACGTGCGACGTAGAATTTAGGAGTCTCTGAGGACTGAATTTGGAGAAATTCTTGCCACGTACGACGTAGAATTTTAGGGAGTCTCTGAGGACTGGAATTTGGAGAAATTCTCGCCACGTGCGACGTAGAATTTTAGGAGTCTCTGAGACTGGAATTTGAGAAATTCTCGCCACGTGCGACGAATTTTAGGAGTCACGAGGACTTGGAATTTGTGGAATTTGGAGGAATTCTCGCCACGCACGACGTAGAATTTTAGGAGTCACTTAGACTTGAATTACGATTCATCCCTTAGACTTAGAAATTACTAACGGAAACCCAAAGAGAAATGAATGGGGAAAAAATGCTACACACGCGGGCATGGGCGGGGGTGGGGGTTGCAGGTCGTTTGGCCAACACCGGAGGTATTTTTAGATTCTGGGTGAATGAACCCGTATATGTATAGACCGTCTGGGATTCCGGGGAATTTCCCAGTCGTCTGAGAGGATAACAGTACAACGGCCTAGTAATTTTCCTATAAGCGGAGTTTAACTTTCGCTTTCCTAACACCTAACTCGAATTCTAACTACACTGAGAGAATTTCAGCAATGCAAGCTGACTTCGCTGTCCCACGTGGGAATTTATTCGCGCCTAAATAACAGTTCGCTAATTCGAAATGCGAAGTAAGAGTTATCACAGAGGAATTTCTTTTTCGCACTATTCCTCAAGCAAGAATATGGTAAGGATTTTAACACAGAGGAATTTCGCACTATTCCCTCGAAGCAAAGGATGATTAGCACTGGTTATTTCCTAACTACCTATCCTGAAAGGCATGCATTAACGAATCTAATACGGCGGTTCTTTTCTCTCAGTGATTACATGCGTCCCTATTTCTAATTCCTAGAACAGTCACGATTGTAAAAAAGGTTTTGCTAAGATTAACACATTACTTACGTGGAATTTTCTGGATCTGTGTGCTGGTTTTACACATAAGGTTCGTAATTGTCTCGTACCCAGCTTAGCTTTGCTAATAGCTGATCTGGCAAGTTGCAAATGCAATAAAGCAACGCTAGGGGAACTGCAACTGCAAAACGAGATCTATGGCCAGGTGGTCGCCATTTTTACGTTTTTCCGTGGTTTTAGTTTGAAATATGCTCTGTGAGACAGGTAGCAACAATTTAAGGTAATTTAGCCTTGTGATTCTGACTTCGTGGGTACGGGAAAACGTAAAAAGAGGGATAAAAAGGAGAATTTCATATGAGCATAGGGCTCTTGTTACTGAGGGAAATATTACGTAAAACACGTGGGCAAATTTAAAGGAGTGTATTTACATAAATGATATCAGTACGGAAAGAGGAACTCAAGTAGATTACTATCCTGAAGGAGATTCCTACTGGGGAATGAAACTTGGGGATTCCAGACACGGTCCGAGAAGCTTCCACGAAATAGGATCCTCTGAAATGAGAGATATGCACATTATACGCCAGTAATGAAAATGGACAAAAGAATAATGAATTCGAAGCTGCACTTGAGGGTGCCAAAGGAGTAATAAAGAATTAATACTGCCGATGCAAGAGGCGACGGACATTAGACAAGGGAGATTTCTGGCTTTCTCTTTAAGAAAATATTACGAGACAAAAGCGTGACTGAAATGGGGCTCTTCCAGGGCACTTTACCTTAGCAGATTTTCCGAGGGCGTGTAGAAGGCGGTCCGTGGATGACTTGCGATTTCCGAGGACGAGTTTCTTCCACGTGGTGAGATGCAAGGGCTTCCGTAAAGGGGCAAGGCGATGGGGACCTCAAACTCCAAGCAATGGCGTGTGGGCTCGAGGAATACGGTTGAAGGGCACGAGGAGAAGTATACTTTGGGAAGGGCCACGTGGTTAGGATGCAAGGGCATCGGTGGGGCCAGGTGTTGAGGACGTCTTCACAAGTTCACCCATATCTTCCAGCCCGCGTGTGTGTGTCGAGACCTCGTGGGCTTTTGCTTTTTATCCCTCCTATGGGGCAGGGGGTGCGCCCAACACAGATGTTTGACTCATTGCACCTGCTGCCCGCAGGGAGGTTTTGGCCTGTAGGAGAGACACCCAAGCCAGATTACTTTTGCCTTGAAGGAAAGATCTTTATCAAAAATGGGGAGCGCTTTAATCTTTTAAACCTTGTTTTTAAGTCGATAGACAGATGGTCTATCGATCGGCCGGCTGGCAGTAAATGAACAACCAACAACAACAAAGAAGGGGGAGGCAATTTGCTAGCGAATTCTTTGCTAATCATAATAATATATATATATATATATATATATATATATATATATATATATATATATATATATATATATATATATATATATATATATATATATATATATATATATATATATATATGTATGTATATATATGTGTGTGTGTGTGTATATATATATATATATATATATATATATATATATATATATATTTATATATATATATATATATATATATATATATATATCTTTTCTTTATGATACTTTATTCAAAAGAATCTTACACTTTAATTATATAAATGTAGTTTGTAAGCATAACTATAAGAAACTTAGTAAGTAGTGCTCCTTTAACTTACAATTGACAACGTTTTTTATCATAGGCACAAATGTGCAGTCCTTTTCAGAATTCTGATGACAGCGAAATATATATATATATATATATATATATATATATATATATATATATATATATATATATATATATATATATATATATATATATGCAAATTTCAATCAAAAATTTTTCTTTTTTACAAGAGATATCTTTTCGGTCATGTTGAAATATAGGAAATATTTTTAGTTGTTGATCATTCTGAAGTATTAAAATATTTCCTTTTTTTGCAAAAGCATCATGATAAAGCAAGCTGGTTAGTGGCAAGCGGTTATGTTTCAAGTAGCCCTGTGATACAATCATAAACTGTACTCTACCAAATACTTTCTGTGTCTACCTAGTATTATTACGCCATTATGTTTTCCCTGCTATAATTAGTCACATGTAAGGAAATGGAGTGTAACCATTCAGAAATTGTAGCCAGAGAGAGAGAGAGAGAGAGAGAGAGAGAGAGAGAGAGAGAGAGAGAGAGAAATCAGTTCCCCAAGACACTTGCTGCCTGAGACTAAGAACAAAAGAGTAACGGGAATGGCATTAATCATTTTAATTGAAAGGTAAGAAATGCGACGTAAAATACCTTCGTTTTCGACCTTCGGAACCGACCATTTTCTTCTCATTAAGAGTCGATGTCTCTCACATAACTTGATTTCATTACTTGGTATCGTGTTGGGGATAGGGGTATGGGTAGGGGGAAGATGGGGTGGGAGAGGGTGATGAAGGAATTGGATTTTCTCGGTTCTGAAAATGTTCACATTTTCTCCTTTTCGACATTTCTTTAAATTTGAACTTTGTAGATTATTATCAAACAATGCCAAATATAATATAGATAGTTATTTGCTTTAAACAAGGTGACACTTTTTTGTGCCCATTTTCTGCCAAAGAAGGAGAAAAGAAGCCAACTCTTTCATTTACGTAAATGTAAAACAGGGTGGAATATAATAAAAAAAAAATTAGTGAGTAAAAAGTAAATGAGATCGTTCCGTTTATTTTCCATTACTTTCCTCAAGAAGTGCTTTCCAGAAAAAAAAAAAATAAAAAATGCGCCGAACTTTCTTTGACGCAATCGAGTTTTACGTACAGCGTATAATCAAGGCCACCGAAAATAGATCTATCTTTCGGTGGTCTCGGTATAATGCCATATGAGCCAGGCCCCATGAAACTTTATCCACGGCCCGTTGGTGGCCTGTTCTATACCGTTGCCAGACGCACGATTATGGATAACACTAACTTTAAATAAGATAAAAATCGCTGAGGCTAGAGGGCTGCAATTTGGTATGTTTGATTATTGGATGGTAGAAGATCAACATACCAATTTGCAACTCTTTAGCCTCAGTAGTTTTTAAGATCTGCGGACTGACAGAAAAAGTGCGGACAGACAGACAAAGCCGGCACAATAGTTTTCTTTTACATAAAACTAAAGGTATTGCCCAAATAATATGTAAGTGTTTGTTATGGAAATGAAGTATGTTAGTTATACCCCAATTTATTTTAGTTCACACTTATATCATACACATAGACAGTTTACCTGACTTTTATATTCGATGGAAATCTCGGTAGGAAAGCATAAATCTGATTGAAACAAGAGAGCATAAATTGGGATAAAATTAAAGTACTTGCAATAGCTTATTTACTGCAAGCTTTTTAACAAAACATTATACAGGAAATGTTATTTGAAGATGATGAACAAATCACGTCATGTTACAATAAGACATAATGCTGTTTTATCAAGGATAAGATTATTACTTCTTATTTTTCTCTCAAATTGTTGACAATGTTATACGATAGGGAATTTATTGGATGAGCCATAAACAGAATAACATATTATAAACGATATCAAAATATTCAATAATTATTAAAAGTTAATTCTATTATACTTTAACCCATTAGCTTTTACAGCGGTATGGCTCAATATAACACCTGTGATCAATCTTAACGTGTTTTTGGTGAATACCCAATTTTGTTTTTCTCATGAAAGCTACCGAGACGTTTGCAACGTGAATTCTATCTTGAAATTATGATGCATACCTGTATTTTATCGATATTAACAATATAATCAGAGATATTCAACTAGATATGTTAATATTTCTTTTAAGAAAAATAGTTCGCGGTATTTCAACAAGTAACGGCTAGTTGACTTAATATAAACTGAGTTTTTTAATTCTAACAATTCATCCCCTCTAGGCAAATTTTGTTGTATGCATCCATGAACTTCATATTTAAAAGGGGTCGTTGTTTGGTAGTTTTCGATAAGAAAAACTTCTCAGTGTTGTATGCAAAAAAAAAAAAAAAAATTATATATATATATCGAAAGAAATTCAGTAATGTAGGGATTTTATGATGTCATATAATTCTCAGATATATTATTCTGAACTTATTACATCTAGAAAATACCAAATTCACACACACACGCACACCCACACAAACACACACACACACACAAACAGCCAAGGATTCATCTTTCTCAAATTATAATGTTCAAATTTTCCTAACCTGAATATTCGTATGGCTTACAATATCTATGATAATCGGGATTCAGTGTCGTTTATTATGGATGACCAGTTGCAATTAATAAAAATAAGTTGTTGAACGATAGCTTATTATTGTTTCTTTTCCTGAAATTTAAAATTCATACTGCCGTATTAAATCAAAAGTCAATAGAAGGTAGGAGAGAGACGTATGTTCCAGATTCTAGCATTATTCTTATTAAGCAATTGCAATGTAGGTAAATTCTGTAACTTTAATGAAAAATTTCTGGGTAAATTATTTTTTTTTATTATACTAAGAGATTATATCCAAGTTTCCTGAATAAGATGAATTAGACACAGAGCTTACGAAAGGATGTGTAAGAATAGTTAAGAGCTATTGACTTGCAATTGAGAAGTTGTAAGTGAAAGTGAGGAAGAGGCTTTGATGATGAAATGCGATCAGCTCAATCGTTCAAGAGATACTTGAACTGACGTCAGTATTGAGAGATATCTAAAAGCAATAAGGAGGCTTCTCTTCATACCAAAGAGAAAAATAAAACGTAAATAACATTAATAATAACTATTAATCACACACAAGTAGCTAATGTCACCCGCAAAAGGGAGAAGAATGAACAAGTTTAGTAAAAGACCCTTTTCTAAATGCTATTAATTTCCAGGATGGACTCAAATATCATCCAGGTTTGAAATGGCTTTTAGTGTATGTGCGTGTGTGTGTGAAAATCGTGGACTTTTCAAATACTGATAAATAACGTTGGTAAGTTTGAAATTATTTATATTGCATATATTTTATGTTGATATGAATTGAGGGAGCTAGAATTTAAAAAAAAAAAATCTGTTAGTCTAATAAGGAACAAAAACTTAATTTTTATACAGAATTTATTCATAAAACATTTCTAGAGAAATGTAATAAAAATTGAAGTGAAGATGTTACTGTATGTAGTTAGGTTACTTATCGACATACAATAGCATCTTCACTTAAATTTTTGATACTTGATGCTTTATCCTTTGGACCGTAACAATATAATACATTTAAAAAAAAGAGAAATATTTTTTTTTTTTGTATAAAAAGATGTACTGTATTACCACAGAAGTTTATTTTATTCAAAGGAAGCAGCTCTTTTGGTTATGTTTTAGGGATTATTTGACATGAAAATTCTTGGAAGTTAAATATACAAAAAGTTCAAGAAATGTCAAAAGGGAAGGATTCCAAGAATTGAGAAAAATATATTTTCATTTTCTACCAGAGGAATCCATCCTCTTTCCTCCTTCCCGCTTTTCCTCTTCCCTCCCAACACAGTGCCAAGTCTGCAACGAAATCAAGTCACATGAGAGACGTCGACTGTTAACGATAAAACAAACAAGTACAAAATGCGCGTAAATTTCTTCGGCGCTCTCGATTTTTCTGTACAGCGTATAATTCTGTATGAAATTCTCAGCCACGGCCCATGAAACTTTTAGCCGCCGCCCATGAAACTTTCAGCAACGGCCCAGTGGTGGCCTGTGTTGTTGGCACCTAAAGCGGTGCCAGACGCACGATGATGGCTAACTTTAACCTTTAAAAAAATAAAAACTGCTGAGGCTAGAGGGCTGCAATGTGGTATGTTTGATGATTGGAATAGTTTTTAAGATCTGAGGGTGGACAGAAAAAGTGCGGACGGACAGACAAATAGCCATCTCAATAGTTTTCTTTTATAGTAAACTAAAACGGTAGATTCTGATATATGAAGTCTAAGGTACCTCACGTTTCGGTTGTTACTACTTATTAGAATAGCTGAAGTAATTTCCGTTCATTTTTTGTTTCTTTTTTTAGGCATCAAGTATCAAAAGAGAAACAATTATGAAATGCATTCACCCCCTCTTTATCTTCTTCTTCTCTTTGTTCTCCCTTTTCGTGCATGTATTGTCAAGGCGGGGATAAATTTCATAAAATGATTGTAAATAAAATAATTTTTTGTGTATTAAAATATTATTTTATAAGCAAAAAACATCTGTATACTGACAAGATTTTATTATGACTTTTTGCAAGAATGAGATGTGTGAATATAATGAATTATGTTTTATTAAAAAAATGCATTTAGGCTTCTACTGCTAAATGAATGCCTGAGAAGGTACCGTATATGTCATAAAAAATCAAGAATGATTAGAAAAGTCTATATTTTCTACTAGAAAAATATTCAAACGATATCCATTAATGAAAACACCAAAAAAGTATCTGAACAAAGATTTGAGAGAGAGAGAGAGAGAGAGAGAGAGAGAGAGAGAGAGAGAGAGAGAGAGAGAGAGAGAGAGAGAGAGAGAGAGAGAATTCTATGAAGCCAAGCAATGGGGCACTTTCAGCCATTTTCCTGTTAGGACAATGTAAAAAGGAATTCAAGAAATATTTGATTAGAAGTATGGTGATCCAAAGGTGAAAACTGTTAGAGAAGTAGGATAGCAAGATGGAAGAGAGGAAGTGGATGTGGAAGTCAAGTATGAAGGTTTGTGCAGCTAATGACCTAGGGGACGCTGAAAACACTTTTAGAGATGCCTACAGTGGATCAAGAGAGGTGCACTGATGGCTCTACTCCCATTTACGTATGCAAATGTATGCTGAAGATAGTCTTAGCTTCCATATCTTGTCAACTTATAAGAAATCTTGCCTCATATGTAGCTATCTTTTTTTATGAAATCTAATGGATTAATTTTCTTCTTAGATCAACCAAATCCACTTCATAAAAGATTCCGTCACTCACAGGCGGACTCTTAATCACCAACACTACGAAGGTAATTTATTTAGTTGTGAAAATATTTTTATTCGAGTTAAGGGGATTTAGCATCTCTCCCTTTTTCCTCGTATTTATTTCTGATAATGGTAATGTTACCGGTTCTGCTTCCGATCCAACACAGAAAAACTGAGACATTACAATCATATTTTAACAAATACTTCAACTCTCACTTTTTGTTAAATTCCTTTAATCATGACAGCGTATGATAAGAAAATGGTTACCTTAGAACTGGGAGAAAAGAGAGTTCTTACTTCTGATTGGATATGGTGCCTTTGAGTAAAAAGAGAGAGAGAGAAAAAGAAATAGTAAATTATACTAATTTCTAAAAATGCAACGTTAGAAACTTGACCAACAGTTCTGTTTTCGTTCTGAAGAATCTCGCTTTCTTCTCGTTAAGAGTCAAAGATCTCCCAGGTTACTTGATTTTATTAAGTTTTTTCATGGTATTTTAGCAGCTCTTGATGGTCAAGTTTTTTTTTTTTTTTTTATTTTACTTTATGATTCTTGGGATTTCCCATTTTCTTCGTTTTGTCAAATATCAAATCTAGTTTCTTGGAATCTTCGTCAAACTGCTGCAGAGACATAATAACGAGGAGGCTTTCTTAGAAAAAGGTCACCCTGATTCAAGTTTCGTCTTCTTTCAATAAATTCTAGTACTCAGGTCTCTATAAAATGTATATGAAGAATAACGTCACGTAAATAAGCTTCAATGTCATTAGTCTTGAGATATCATGAATTGTACTCATTTAACTGAAAATTTAAGTTCTTATACATTTAATAAATTTTAATTCCCATACATTTAAGTTAATAGCACAACATAAATGATATTTTATAGCAGGTGTCTAAGCGTGGAGTGGTGTTTTTGCTTTTAGATAGAGTTGTAATACTAATTTGTGAAAACCCCAAAAAAACTCTTACATTTTCTAAGTATGAGTTCTCGATTTTTGAATTTTTCTGACAAGTGATATACAAGTACTTTGGACATCTGGAGGATTATTAAAAAATAAGAAGGACCTCTAAATGCGCAGTGTGGAATAGTGTTTCTAATAACTAAAGTCTACCATTTGAGATTAAATGAACCTAAAAAATAATATTAAGTGATGTTCATTGTCTAAATAAGCTTTCCAAGATTTCAATTCTTTTTGATAAATGATATGCTTAGAAAATATGATTGATCATCCAAAAGTTAGACAATTATAAATGCATGGTTGCTTTGAAAGCATACCCGGCAGACTACAAACATTTTACTGAAGCAGTAACAAAACGTATCACTCAAGAAAATCCTCTTAACATGGAACTTTGCAGTGTAGTGTGGAGTATAAGGTATCGGGATCTCGTAACATGAACAAATTTCATTTTCTACGGAATTCTCATATAAACTGAATGTGTTAGGTTGAAGCGACGAGGATGCCATTTCATATTATACTGACCTTTAATAACACTTTATTCACTAGAAACAGCTCTCTCTCTCTCTCTTCTCTCTAGAGAGAGAGAGAGAGAGAGAGAGAGAGAGAGAGAGAGAGAGAGAGAGAGAGAGAGAGAAGCAGACAGTGACAGGCAAAGGCTATCATGATAAATAAAGAGAAATTCAGAAGGTTTGAAATGCTTGTTTATTGATTTCAATTCATCGGTTCCTTTTCATATTTTGTGAATCAGTTACCTTTTATTACCTAGAAAGTATCGCTTGAATTTTGCTTCAGTGGTAATATAACAAACGTGTGTACTGTATTTCTATTAACCCTTTAGGCTACCTGTACTAGCCCAATACCTTTTCACCGTCTCAGTCTTTGGGCTAGCTGTACCACCTCACTGAAAAGTTTTCAATTATTCGTTGCTTACTTCCTAATATGTATTTTTTTCTTTATTTAGATCAGCATACTGTCTTCAGTGGTTCCTACTGAGTAATTCCACTCCAGTTTGAAACAAATCATCATCCCCATTTGACCTTAAAATCATTCCAGATTAATAAATAAAACAAAAAGCTCAAGATTCCTTTTCTCAGTGGCTTTTTGGCCATATTCAGCGGCTATCAGGCGGTAATACTCATCTCTGCTTTACTCTAGTTCCTCATTTGACTGGTTGGTATCGTTCTGCTGGACGCACTTTCGATTTTCCGACCGGGCAGTGAAGAAATTTATTTCTGGTGATGGAAATTCATTTCTTGTTATAATGTGGTTCGGATTCCACAATAAGCTGTAGGTCCCATTGCTTGGTAACCAATTGATTCTTAGCCACGTAAGATAAGTCTAATTCTTCGGGCCAACCCTAGGAGAGCTGTTAATCAGCTCAGTGGCTTGGTTAAACTAACTAAGGTATACTTTTGCCCGCTACCCAGAGAAAACAAGGTCTCCGGCGAGGGATTATGCCGGGGGGGGTGGGGTGAGGGGATGAGGATTAAGAGGCATGACTTCACGCGGTCACTTTCTTTCTCCTCTGCCCAAGCCCTACGCAAATACGTTGTCTCTTTTTAATATTAGAAATTATATTTCGTACTTAAAAAAAAAATAAATCGCCTATTGATCACATGAAGTAAATAATAAGTGTTAGCAAGGGCAAAGACAAGTAATGGGAAAAATAATACTGAAGAGATACACCAGGATAATTCTTTCCTCCCATGATTTGACATTTATTTTTTACCATTGAAATTTTTCCTCTTCATTGTTGACAATACAAAAAAATAATGCAAGGCAAAGGATTAACATGACAGATCTTCTGCAGTAACATTATCTCTCCCTTTCTCTCACTCTCTCTCTCTCTCTCTCTCTCTCTCTCACACACACATATATCTATCTGTCTATGTATGTATGTATGTATCTATCTATCTATCTATCTATTCTCTATCTATCTATATATATATATATATATATATATATATATATATATATATATATATATATATATATATATATATATATATATATATATATATATATATATATATATATGTATATATATATATAGCAGTATATATATATATATATATATATATATATATATATATATATATATATATATATATATATATATATATATATATATATATATATATATATATATATATATATATATATATATATATATATATATATATATATATATATATATATATATATATATATATATATATATATATATATATATATATATATATATATATATATATATATATATATATATATATATATATATATATATATATATATATATATATATATATATATATATATATATATATATATATATATATATATATATATATATATATATATATATATATATATATATATATATATATATATACATATATACATAAATATATATATATATATATATATATATATATATATATATATATATATATATATATATATATATATATATATATATATATATATATATATATATATATATATATATATATATATATATATTGTGTGTGTGTGTGTGTGTGTGTATAAAGATTAAATGGCTGATAAAAACCAGTGATTACACGACAGAAAATGATATTCTTAATAACGATATTCTGTAGCCTCGACTGCTTTTGATTATCTATATGACAAACTACTTGGGTGGTGTTTGAGTTGCAGGTGCTCTTTTGAAAGAAATGGTTCCTCTTTGTTTTTCGCTCTCGCTATTGACCACCTGCATCGACTTTGGTGGGCTTGACCACTGGAACACTTACTTCAGAAGGGGACAGTGGGATTATCCCGAGTTCTGACATATTCATATTCCCAGTCTGATTTATGACGGGGATTCCAGAATCTTCAAATATCGTTTCCACTTTCCTCCTGACTTTTGACTGCCGATGAGGGAATTCTGGAATCCCCCGTGAGGGATAAAGTACAAACAGGAATCTGCGAGAAGGGACCGGGATGATCTCCGGCACTAATCTCAAGCAAATGGCTTTTGCGGTCATGTGTACCATACCCTATGGATGTGGAGGCCAGAGAATTGAACAATGACACACCCGCATATACCATGTAAAACAGTGTGGAAATTACCTATACTGCCTAGACCGAAAATATCAAAACAATTCAACACTTTGTTTTCAAAGTGTTAATGCTCAAAAAGTATTCTTCATTGTAAAGAAGCTCAAGGGAAAAAATTGTATGTTTTTTTTTTATCTTTTCAACCTAAAATTATATAAAATATATACTTTACACAGCATACAAAGATCGTAATATTCTCTCTTAGGAGATTCGCAGTTTGGCAGTTGCTGCGCTAAACAGAAAAACTAGTGGCCGCTGTTATTACCTTGCGCATTCTCTCTCTCTCTCTCTCTCTCTCTCTCTCTCTCTCTCTCTCTCTCACACACACACACATTTTTCAAATACCAAGCTTATGAAAATATATATAACTAATGCCAATGATATCCGATATGAATTACTATGAAAAGCAAAAAAAAAAAAAATTATAATAATTGAACAATTAAAATTTAGTTAATTACAAAAATTTATAAGAATATATAATGAATCATCAGAACTCATTTAATAAAAAGTAAATATTTTCGGTAAATACAGAGAGTTTTATATGTCTGTGTGTATGCACTAATTTCAGCCCGTTATAAAATTCTCACACAGCGTTGATAAATCTGAATTTAGAAAACTATGTACGGTATTCCTTGTCAACTAAATGCTTGGTCATCGCTAAAATATCATTCAGAAATAAGATCATTATATTATTCACTGATCTATCATTTAAAAAAACAATTGCTTAAATAAAAAAAAATGTAATAATAAAATCATTGCAAAATCATTGAAATATATTGAATTACTTGTGCATATTTTCACACATTCATAACAGAGTTGGGCAGTAGGTTGGCCCTTTCTAAAGTGATAACCGTAAAAGAGAGCGTTAGAGAAAACAAGGCACACAGGTGCATATTCTTTTAACCAATGCAACGCTAATCGATCGTCAGTGAAATATGAGAGCTTTTGTTGTAGGTATAGAGTAGGTGTAGAGTGCATGGATTCAAACACACGATACGCACACACAAACGCACACAACACGCACACACACACACACACACACACACACACACACACACACACACACATATATATATATATATATATATATATATATATATATATATATATATATATATATATATATATATATATATATATATATATATATATATATATATATATATATATATATATATATATATATATAGCTATATATATATATATATATATATATATATATATAAATATACACTATTTGTAAAACAAATGGATTGTATGGTGTCATATATATAGTTATATAAACTATTATGTTTGATTTTACATTATATATATTTTTGTTATGTTCTATATTTTTGGTTTTATATATAATATATATTATTATATCAGTGATCTCCCCAGTAAGGACTTATTTCATAAAACAAGAAATATATATATATATATATATATATATATATATATATATATATAGAGGTATACATAGCGTTATTATATTTATAAGTAAATGACATACAGCCGATATATATATATATATATATATATATATATATGGCTTGAATTCATATATAATGTCAGTACGATGTCAGAATATATAAGAAGAAAAATATATATTAGCATTTTATGAAGCAAAAATTAATATGGAAAGTATATATTCTAAGAAATGTTTTCCGTACCTTATATATTTATATTATCGTCTGGGTAACAATATTATGTTAACGAAAAACTGGACATAAAGATAGGAAAATTATTTACACTTTTGTAAACAAAATGGATTGCATGGTGTCATACAATATTAGTTTTTAAAAACTTTTATGTTTGATTTTAGTGGTTATGTCAATATTTTTGTTATGTTCTATATTTTTGGTTTTATATATAACAAAATTATTATATCAGTGATCTCCCCAGTAAGGACATATTTCAGGAAAACAAGAAATATTTAATCAGTAATTTCGTAAATGGCATCTTTCTTGTTTAGAGGTAGGTACAGAGCGTTCTTAATTTCCCAAGTAAATGAACGCAGCCGATTTAGACTTCGGTGACTGGTATTATTTTATATAAATGATTTCGAATTCAATAATGTCAGTACGATGTCAGTTCATTTATGAAAACTGATAACTACAGATAAATGGATGTTAAGGAGGAACATATATGAAGAAGAAAAAAATAGAATATTAGCGTTTTATGAAGCAAAAATTTATATGGAAAGTTCATTCTAAGAAATGTTTACCGTGCACTTTGTGAAATTCTTATCGTTCTATGACTTGAAATGATATAACAATATTATGTTAACGAAAACAGGACATAAAGATAGAAAATTATTCAGGAGCGATCTTTTCACTGGTATACCACCATTATCAACAATCTTTAAGGTGACATAATTGTAAATCCAAAAGGTGGGCAGAAATTAGACTTTGACAAAAAAGCTTTCTCAGTAAGAAACCCTAGTCGTCCTAACCTAATTATCATTAACCCCTAACCTGGAGTAGCAGTTACCTCGTCTAGGCTGAGCCAGGTGTGGGAAGTGTTATGGGCCTGACTACTACTGATTTTTCCTCGAAATTCAGGCCACTATCCAAATTTTCAGGTGGGCAGAAAGTGTTGTTTTTGATGACAGAAAATACTTTGCCTAAAACCCTTTAAACTAGTATACCGACCCTTTAATGCGGCCTGACAGATACTGATTTCGCTATTTAGGAGGCAGGCCACCATCCAAAATTTGGGGGGGGCAGAAAATCCTAGTTTAATCCAGAGGCTAAGTTGCGGTCTCGAAATGGTATACCCACCCTTAAGTGGGACTGAAAGATACTGATTGTAGTTTATCGGGACAGGTCACCATCCAAAAAGGTGGGCAGAAATCCACTTTCGATGACAGAGGACCGAACCCAGATCGCCTCATTCTGACTAACGAAAACTGCTTGTTTATTTCACCCTAAATTGGGGACTGAATTTATTTACAAGTGATTTCAGTATTTCAAGAAACAGGACACCATCCAAAGGTGGGCAGAAATCCACACACACGATGACAGAGTCAAACACACACTGGTATACCCACCCTATATAGTGGGACTAATAGTTACTGATTTCCTCAAGGAGACAGGCCACCATCTAAAAGGTGGGCAGAAATCCAGTTTCGACGACAGAGGATAAGTTGCCTATAACTCAAACTGGTATACCCACCCTTAAGTGGGCCTGACAGCTACTGATTTCCTTAAGGAAACAGGCCACCATCCAAAAGGTGGGCAGAAATCCAATTTCGATGACAGGAGCAAAGTTGCCTCTGTCTCGAACTGGTATACCCACCATTAAGTGGGCCTGACAGCTACTGATTTCCTTAAGGTGACATAATTTTGTGACAATCCAAAAGGTGGGCAGAAATTCAGTTTTGATGACAGAGGTAAAGTTGCCTCTGTCTCGAACTGTTATACCAACCCTTAAGTGGTCCTAACTGCTATTGAATTCCTTAACCCATTAACCGTTTAGTACGAATATACAGTATACGTAGCGTGCCAATGCTGCCTGAGCCGTTTAGTACGTATATATACGGGGAGCAGATGTTTTGACCGTGGCGTTTAGTACGCATATATACTATTGATTTTTCCCGCCTTCCATTCAAGGTTAATCCTCTATAATATATTTTCTGTATGTCCGAGGAAGTGTTGTTGACCATATCCAAACAAAAATACTTCTTCCCAAACCCCCTTTTATCAAAATTTTCGAGGTTTTCTAGATCTAATGCGGGAATTTGCCAATCACTTGGAGACATCGCTATTTAGCGAGACAGCATGACGCGGGGCTGTTCGTTCTCTCGCACGGAATTTTGGTCTTTCGACGGAGGGGGTGGAAGGACTATAATCCTATCTAATCCAACTTAGTATCGGTCGTGAGTTATTTTCTTCTATGTATTTCTTTTCCAGCTCTCGTGGAAATGAAAAACGATAAGTAATTGTAGTTTATCGTCATTATTCCGACTAAAATATGAAAAAGGTACTAACTTGACTGTTTTACTGCTTTACGACGTGCATGTGACTGAACTCCAGATGCGCTTCATTCTGAGTAACGCTCGAAAACTGTTTTGTTTATTTCTATTGTAAATTGTTAAAGTTAGCAATATTTGTAATTTATTTCATCAAGCTATCTTCAGTACTTCATAAAAATGGCTTATAGAAGCTGTGTATATTATCTTATTATATACACACACACACATATACATATACATATACACACACACACACACACATATATATATATATATATATATATATATATATATATATATATATATATATATATATATATATATATATATATATATATATATATATATATATATATATATATATATATATATATATATATATATATATATATAACATTCGAATAATTAATTGTCATTACTTATTAACAAATGCTGGAACGTCACAGATTACAGGGATAGATCTAAAACGAACAAACCTTCAAACATGAAACAATACACAAATACCATAATCAAAATGAAAGTTATGTGCAAAATTCTTGCACAGGAGACAACGTTGAAAATTCGTCCGACAGTGAGAATGATGGAAACCACAACAGAGGGCTAACAAGGCAAAGACAGTAAAGTGTGGTCTATATATGATGAGCGTGAACGAGTTGTCAGAAATTTCTGGGCCTAAGATTTCTTCTTTGACAACAGTAGCAGTTTCATTATATTGACAAAGGAAAACCTTTAAAAATAGATGATGAAATTTATCGGTATCGCCATTTTCTTAATCAAATTATCTTTTAGTCGTAGAGAGAGAGAGAGAGAGAGAGAGAGAGAGAGAGAGAGAGAGAGAGAGAGAGAGAGAGAGAGAGAGAGAGAGAGATAACTGTTTTCTTTGTATTGTACTTTACCCTCCTTTGAACACTGGATGTCTTATATAGTAATTCAAACCTAACAATTTTGCTTAACGATCGAGAATTCTAACAACACTATAAAAAGACTCTGAGAATTCTAACAACACTGTAAAAAGAACTCTTAGCATACAGATCAATGAACAGAGACAACATGATGTTATATATATATATATATATATATATATATATATATATATATATATATATATATATATATATATATATATATATATATATATATATATATATATATATATATATATATATATATATATATATATATATATATATATATATATATATATATATATATATATATATATATATATATATATATATATATATATATATATATATATATATATATATATATATATATATATATATATATATATATATATATATATATATATATATATATATATATATATATATATATATATATATATATATATATATATATATATATATATATATATATATATATATATATATATATATATATATATATATATATATATATATATATATATATATATATATATATATATATATATATATATATATATATATATATATATATATATATATATATATTGTCATGATTTATCCTCCTTCATTTAGACGCCCGTGCATCATTAATTTTGAAATGCAGTCTGCTGCTCATTTGACTGTCGGGGCAGGGGAATATGGTGGGCGAGGGAGAACCAAACGTATTTTGAGCAAGAGAATAGCCGTTAGCACCAGTTTGTAGCAGTATAGGACTCACTTCCCCTCCATCACCTGATATGGGGAAACAATGGGGACACCCCTTTTCACCCCCATCACACGATGTGGGAATAGATAGGTATGGGAAGCTTAATAGGCATAGTGGGCTAGCTGTTAGGTAGGACCTTAACCTCTAAGTACTTAATCTTTAAGGATCCTTTCCCTCTGCTTTATGCTGGCTGTATGACTTTTGCAGGTCCGATCGGCCTAAATTCCGAAAAACAGCCCACGCGACTCTCTGCCTCAGTTAAGCAGATCAGAGATCTCCGGTAACCCGTCTGAGATGCATGTCCTGCGTTCCTTTCCGCTCTACGCTGGGTGAAA
>NC_089742.1:17253167-17273167 GCF_040412425.1 Macrobrachium rosenbergii
CAATTGCAGGCTATGTCGCCTATGTCCCGAACTGGTATATCTACCCTTAAGTGGGCTTGGCAGCTACTGATTTCCTTAAGGAAATAGGCCACCATCCAAAAGGTGGGCAGAAATCCAGTTTCGATGACAGAGGCAAAATTGACAATGTCTCGAACTGGTATACCCACACTTAAGTAGGCCTGCCCGTTACTGATTTCCTTAAGGAGACAGGCCACCACCCAAAAGATGGGCAGAAATCCAGCACTGATGATGGAGGCTAAGTTGCCTATATCTCTAACTGGTATACTCACCCTTAAGTGGCCTGACAGCTTACTGATTTCCTTAAGGAGGCAGGCCACCATCCAAAAGGTGGGCGGAAATCCAGTTTTGATGACAGAGCTAAGTTGCCTATGTCTCGAACTGGTATACCCACCCTTAAGTGGGCCTGACTGTTACTGATTTCCTTAAGGAAGCAGGCCACCATCCAAAATGTGGGCAGAAATCCAGTTTCGATGACAGAGGCAAAGTTGCTTCTGTCTCGAACTGGTATAACCACCCTTAAGTGAGTCTGACAGCTTCTGATTTTCTTAAGGAGACAGGCCACTATGTAAAAGGTGGGCAGAAATTCAGTTTCAATAACAGAGCTAAGTTGCCTATGTCTCGAACTGGTATACTTACCTTTAAGTGGACCTGACAGCTACTGATTTCTTAAGGAGCCAGGTCACCATCCAAAAGGTGGGCAGAAATCCAGTTTCGATGACAGAGGCAAAGTTGCTTCTGTCTCGAACTGGTATAACCACCCTTAGTGGGCCTGACTGTTACTGATTTCCTTAAGGAGAAGGGCCACCATCCAAAAGGAGGGCAGAAATCCAGTTTCGATGACAGAGGCAAAGTTGCTTCTGTCTCGAACTGGTATACCCACCCTTAGTGGGCCTGACTGTTACTGATTTCCTTAAGGAGAAGGGCCACCATCCAAAAAGGTGGGCAGAAATCCAGTTTCGATGACAGAGGCAAAGTTAACTATGCCTTGAACTGGTATACCCACCCTTAAGTGGGTCTGACACCTGATTTCGTTAAGGAGACAGGCCACCATCCAAAAGGTAGCAAGAAATCCAGTTTCGATGTCAGAGGGTAAGTTACCTATGTCTCGAACTGGTATACCCACCCTTAAGTGGGCCTGACAGCTACTGATTTCCTCACGGAGACAGGCCACCATCCAAAAGGTGGGCAGAAATCCAGTTTCAATGACAGAGGCAAAGTTGCTTCTTTTTCGAACTGGTATACCCGCACTTAAGTGGGCCTGACTGTTACTGATTTCCTTAAGGAGGCAGGCCACCATCCAAAAGGTGGGCAGAAATCCAGCTTAGATGACAGAGGCTAAGTTGCCAATGTCCCGAACTGGTGTACCCACCCTTAAGTGGGCCTGACAGCTACTGATTTCCTTAAGGAGCCAGGCCACCATCCAAAAGGTGGGCAGAAATCTAGTTTCGATGACAGAGGCAAAGTTACCTATGTCTTGAACTGGTATACCCAACCTTAAGTGGGCCTGACAGCTCCTGATTTCCTTAAGGAGACAGGCCACCATCCAAAAGGTGGGCAGAAATCCAGTTTCGATGACAGAGGCAAAGTTGCCAATGTCCTTGAACTGGTATACCCACCCATAAATGTGGGCTGACAGCTACTGATTTCCTTAAGGAGACAGGCCACCATCCAAAAAGTGGGCAGAAATCTAGTTTCGATGTCAGAGGCTAAGTTACCTATGTCTTGAACTGGTATACCCAACCTTAAGTGGGCCTGACAGCTCCTGATTTCCTTAAGGAGACAGGCCACCATCCAAAAGGTGGGCAGAAATCCAGCTTAGATGACAGAGGCTAAGTTGCCAATGTCCCGAACTGGTGTACCCACCCTTAAGTGGGCCTGACAGCTACTGATTTCCTTAAGGAGCCAGGCCACCATCCAAAAGGTGGGTAGAAATCCAGTTTCGATGACAGAGGCAGAGTTGCTTCTTTCTCGAATTGGTATACCCACCTTAAGGGGGCCTGACTGTTACTGATTTCGTTAAGGAGATGGGCCACCATCCAAAAGGTGGGCAGAAATCCAGTTTCGATGACAAAGGGAAAGTTGCCTATGCCTTGAACTGGTATACCCACCCTTAAGTGGATCTGACACCTGATTTCGTTAAGGAGACTGGCCACCATCCAAAAGGTGGGCAGAAATCTAGTTTCGATGTCAGAGGCTAAGTTACCTGTCTTGAACTGGTATACCCAACCTTAAGTGGGCCTGACTGTTACTGATTTCCTTACGGAGGCAGGCCACCATCCAAAAGGTGGGCAGAAATGCAGTTTCAATGACAGAGAGAAAGTTGCCCATGTCGTGAAGAACTGGTATACCCACACTTAAGTGGGCCTGACAGCTACTGATTACCTAAAGGAGACAGGCCACCATCCAAAAGGTGGGCAGAAATAAAAATTCGGCATCAGAGGCTCGAAATTGCCATTCAACTCCCCAGCACCACAACGCCACTCTTCGCACGCAAGATGAGGCCCCTTGAACATCAACTGGGATTTCTTAAGGAGACAGGCCACCATCCCAAAAGGTGGGCAGAAATCATAATTCAGCACCGATCAAGACCCCTATAAATACCAACCTTTTGTCTCGTTTCAAATTACGGGCTGCTCTAAAAGGTGGGCAGAAGCCCAGTGCTGGCACAAGGCCAGCTAAATCTAAAACAACAACCTCGTTTCCTGACAGCTTCTGATTGACGTCCAGAGGATGACCAACAGCTGGTCAGAAACATGTCGACAGAGGCAAAGTACCTAAAATAGAACCTGAATGATACGAACGATTTCTGATGGGATATTTTAATAAATACTATATATATATATATATATATATCCTGTTTCCAACATGAATATCGTGCCAGTGTGTGTGTAACATCGTGTGTGTGTGTGTGTGTCATGTGTGTGATAGAACAGTTCACTATAAATAAATTTCTTTGCACACTGGCGAATTATTTTTTTTAATAAATGATTCTTTGGCGTTCCATCAGTGTTTTAATAGTTAACCCACCACTCATGGATCAGTAATAAGAGAGAGAGAGAGAGATTAGAGAGAGAGAGAGATGTATAAAATAATTTGCAATGGAATAAATAATCTGTAATGTAACCATATTTTTATTTCTTCTTCTGTAATCAAGAAAAAGAAAAGTAATGTTTTTTATTAATTACAATATTCTGTAATTGATTACAAGATATTTTTATTAACTGTGTTTTTCACGTACACTTCAGTCCCAGTGTTTGGATCATAAACTGTCGAAGAGAGAAAGAGAGAGAGAGATTATTTAAAGTACGAAGTATGCGTCTGTCACAAATAATAGAGAGAGAAGAGAGAGAGAGAGAGAGAGAGAGAGAGAGAGAGAGAGAGAGAGAGAGAGACTGCCGTTTCGTTTTGGTCTGAGAGTGCCGGCATTATAACTTTTGAGAGCAGTTCATGTCACTCTACACAGAGAGAAACACTTTTCAGAGAGAGAGAGAAGAGTAAAGAGAGAGAGAGAGAGAGAGAGAAAGAGCGCTTACATTAAATAGGAAGTATATTTCTCCTAATACTAGACTGAGAGAGAGAGAGAGATTACCTAAATTTCATAGTATACTTCTAATATAGAGAGAGAGAGAGAGAGAGAGAGAGAGAGAGAGAGAGAGAGAGAGAGAGAGAGAGAGAGAGAGAGAGAGCTTACCTAAAGTCCGAAGTTACTTTTCCTAATACTAGAGAATGAGAGGGAGAAATTCTAGAAGTATACTTCTAATACTAGAGAGAGAGAGAGAGAGAGAGAGAGAGAGAGAGAGAGAGAGAGAGAGAGAGAGAGAGAGAGAGCTTACCTGAAGTCCGGAGTATACTTCTGCTAAGGTCCCTTTCACACTAGGCAACTAGTGGCACCGGTTACCTAGTGTGAAAGGCTCGAACAACTGCAAGCAACCAGTGACTTTCACCGAGTTATGGCATTATTTCTTTAATATATGTTTTTAGATCGAAAGCCATTACATCAACGAAGGAGGTGCTTCACTTAACCTTCAAGCCAGGACAAAAGACACTCTGAAAAAGAAAAATGCAAACGCATGAGATTCTTTCTTCTGAAGAATGGACAGAGGTTTGCATAAAATAACTTTACAGTGATTTGTGTGTAATGATAAAAATTTTTCTTTAATTTCTTTCAGTAATGAGCAAACCTTCTTTTGAGGAGCTTAGCCTATTCTGAGAACGACATCACATGACTGACACAATATATTTAGCTGTGGATGGATCACAAATTGCTGCAGTGTTTTTCCACTTGGTGGATAAAGTCTTTTGTATTTAATTTTCCACCACCTTCAGAACTACATTCTTCACCACCTCCATTTCACATGTCCTTTTCTGTGGAAAGCTGGTTGGAAACTGAACAGATTAGGAAGAGAGTTGCGCCACTCGTTGGCTTATAGCATGAAAGCTCCCATTTGAAACAATGCCCAACTGCCAGTGGTGGCAACTGCCAGCCACTTAACTAGTTGCCGGAGCGGGCAACTGAGAGCCAGTGGCACACCCGGGCAACTCCAATACTAGATAGTGTGAAAGGCTCCATTGAAAATAATGTATAGATACTAGTGACCGCCATCAGTGGCGGCCACTAGTTGCCTAGTGTGAAAGGGTCTTAATACTAGAGAGAGAAAGAAAAAGAGAGAAGCCCAGGGCTTACTCAGTCTCAAAGCATCTAAGTACGATCGTTCCCTACTCCGCTGTGAGTCGAACAAACAATAATAACTAGCGGGCAAACAGGGTAAAAATGTTTCCCCGTGAAATTGATTGTTTTTTGTTTATCGTCGTGTAAATAATCAGCTTTCGTGCACGAAAAACGGAGCCTTTTTCAGGCGCACTGGCTAAGTTTTACTTCTTCTTCTTCTTCTTCTTCTTCTTCTTCTTCTTCTATTATTCTTATTATTATTATTATTATTATTATTATTATTATTATTATTATTATAATTATTAAAATGATTTTAAATGTTTGATTTTATTATTATTATTATTATTATTATTATTATTATTATTATTATTATTATTATTATTATTATTATTATTATTATTATAACAAAAGTCTTTTTAATTTTTCTGTAAACACTGTATCCGAACAAGTACAAATGAATAAACTTTAACCATATCCATGTTTGGCTCAAGTAAGGTTACCATAAACCACATGTTACATTATTATTATTATTATTATTATTATTATTATTATTATTATTATTATTATTATGCTAATAATAATTTTTTTTTCATTTTTTACTGTAAATATTTATATCCAAACAGGAATAACCAAAGAAACTTTAAATTAAAGATTATGGGTGTGTCAGCACAGTTTATGAAAGTTTCTCAATTTTCTCATAATAATTCCTTCTTCTACATGGCAGAGATTACGTAACAACTGGTATATATTCAGTTCATCTAGGGGATTATATAGATTTTCTGGAACATGATCTTTTTACCATTCGCTGCAGTTCAGAGCAGCATGGTATTAACGAAGGTCGGAGAAGCACTAAATGATAAAGCCATTGTTCTTGGCTGAGGTTAAGCTGGCTTTATGTTAGCATAGGCTCTTGCTCATAGCGTTTCTGATCGTAGTGATTTCAGTGCTATAGGATGGTTCCCTAAGTTAAGTTAAGTATACCTTAGTTTAACCAGACCACTGAGCTGATTAACAGCTTTCCTAGGGCTGGCCCGAAGGATTAGACTTATTTTACCTGTCTAAGGACCAATCGGTTACCTAGCAACGGGACCTACAGCTTATTGTGGAATCCGAACCACATTATACCGAGAAATGAATTTCTGACCCCAGAAATAAATTTCTCTAATTCTTCAGTGGCCGGCCGGAGAATCGAACGCGGGCTTAGGCGAATGCTAGGCGAGTACGATATCGACCCATCCAATGAAGAACTGGATGGTTCCTCCGTAGCACTATTGATTATGAAGGGCGAAGGTCTTTTGCCATAATTTCGATGACCGAATGGCATGGGCGTTGCTAAAGGGTAATCAGCGGATTTGGTTCTTCCGGGCGTCTCTTTTAGGGGGTCTTAGTCAGTGGTCTGTATCATTATCGTGAAATGGTTGTTACTGCAGTTGGTTCTCTGAAACTCGTAGGCATAAGAAGGCTCCCGCGTTACGTTACATATTTATATTATAGCCAAATGAAAGTGTTCCCGGATATCCTTAGGTTCCTTTCATGAAATAATAAACTGCAATTATTACGTGGTTTTTCCTTTACTGAAAAAGAAATTATTAGTAAAACAGATGAACATTTTATTCATCAAACTCTATCGATGCAGCCATAGTCTTTAATGAAAATATACACATTGTGTTAACAGCTTCTATGATTTATAGGTGACGGCTGTCGATGACACTTATATAATAAATATCAAGTCCTGACGTTTCAGTCTAATGTTGTATTGGTTATCATAATGCCTTCTAGTGGCAGAGTCTTGAACGTGGCTCGAAACCCTCTCATAGAGACACTTCGTGATCATCTCAGTACCTTTTGATACTTGATAAGACAATAATACTTTCTATTAAGATTCAGTGGTTTTGGTTTTTGCTCAGTCAGCGTGTGTACTTTAAAAATGTCTCGGCCTCAGTTGATTATTTTTAAGAATGGAATATGTGTTCTGGATTAATTTAGCCCAAATATTTGAAAATTAATTGGGAAAGATATGTATTTGAGTGTGTCATTAAAATTACACCGAAACAATATAATTTTCTGCCGTTGATGATATAGGAAGTAGCAATTTCAGACATTCAGTTTTCCTACGATGGATCGTCACCTGAAATCAACGAGTCTCAGATGGGTGATGGTCTGCCCCACATGATATGGGTTTTCAGTTAAGTATTCAAAACATTGAAACATAATTCCCTGAAAATTTTATAGATATTTGTTTTCCTAATATTTCCATCTTCATTGAATATGCCAGCTGAAACTAAAGATGGAGATCTGCGGCAAACCTGTGCTAAAAAAAAAAAAAATACTTTTCTGAAATACAAGGGATCATTGTTGAATTTCCTTTTTCAGTGTAACAAAATGGTGATAATATTAACACCCTAATAGTATATTGGGAGTGATTAACATTCTCTTCCCAGTCTCTTTCATTTACTTCATATATAGTATACATTACATAGTTATGATCCTATTTCCTATTTATATGAGCAATGAATATTAAAAAAAGGATTAAAACATATCAATTTGGGCTCAAATCCTGAGCCTGGTGGCAATAGTTCAAAAGCTCCTTACCACTCTTCGTAAATTAATCTTTCTACGCAGGCGCAGGGGTAGAGTAACTTGTTAATAAAATTACCCATTTCCTTTCATTTTCGATAATTTCACCTGTGAAAATTATTTCATACTGCTTATAGACATAACATAATTTTTGATGGCAGTTCAAGAACCTCTTGATCGAGTGAGCTGTTCGTTCGAATTTTATCTTTAAAGCCTCGTCCTCATATTTACTTATAACTTGTCGATTACAAGTCAACGACTCTTCATGGCACTTCCGCGGCCTTTCATACGTTTTAAGTCTAATTTAAATTTCAGTTCCGGAAACGTAAATTAAATTACATTGGCGATAAACTTTTAGTGGTATGAAAGATTTCTAAGCAATGATGATTGGTAATGTCTCCGTTATTGGAATGCGTTTTTCTCTCGTTTAGTCTTTTATGTGGAATTCTATTTTATTCATTTATTTGCAAGAGCTCGTAAATGTTCATCGTAATTATGATCCTTGATTTGCATATAATATACATTATGTGTCTTTATAAGCAATGGTATTCATTTGAGAAATACTATTTTTAATATTCAACGTACCAATAAGCTCTATAGTAAAACTGCATTCAGGCCATCTCCGAGTATTCATTGGTTAAAAATGCATAGTAATGTTTATGGTGAATAGGGCGAAAACATTATGATATGGAATTATAATCTCAATTAAACGATAAATGTGACTATATATACATTTACCCTTTGCAATATTCAGCCCATACCATATTTTTGGACATGTTTATATATATATATATATATATATATATATATATATATATATATATATATATATATATATATATATATATATATATATATATATATATATATAAATGGATGTATGTATGTATGTATGTGTGTATGTTCCAGCATGACTCTGAAACGAATAGAGCATTTTAACAAAACTTGGTATACATATGACTTATCATCTCGAAAAGAATACTGTGGGGTAAGACATCGATGGCATATATATATATATATATATATATATATATATATATATATATATATATATATATATATATATATATATATATATATATATATATATATATATATATATATATATATATATACATATATATATATATATATATATATATATATATATATATATATATATATATATAATATATATATATATATATATATATATATATATATATATATATATATATATAAATGGATGGTTGGGATGTTCCAGGGTAAGAGAAAACTTGAGAGAGAGAGAGAGAGAGAGAGAGAGAGGCACCAGAGAGAGAGAGAGAGAGAGAGAGAGAGAGAGAGAGTAGAGAGGGTGTTAAGGAGGAGAAAGAGGGAAAATGTGAGAGAGAGAGAGAGAGAGAGAGTTTATTGGTTGTCATTCAGAGTTTTCCCGGTCAGAGCCAGATTGTAAGCTATTATTGAATATTTGGAGATTATTCGGATATTGATTTGATGCAATTTTACAACGGACTAGAACTTATTGATAAGAGAAAAATGCATTAAATGTTAAACATATTTCTCAAATGAATATTGTTAATTTTATTGTGAAGCCAGATGAGATACTATTATGAAGAAGACAATAGTGAACAGTAAATAATGTTTTTTTATAAAAATAAAAGTTGTGAATCTCACATTAGAAATGCACTCTCCTAAGTTTGACAAAATTATGTGCTTGTTTACACAGACAGACACACATACATACACACACACACATACACACACACACACACACACACACACACACACACACACACACACACACACATATATATATATATATATATATATATATATATATATATATATATATATATATATATATATATATATATATATATATATATATATATATATATATATTACATTTTCCAACAATCTCAGCCACCAAATACTTTGTTTAAGCTGGTAAATACAACAGTGCATTTTGGGCAATGCCTGACAAGAAGGGCAAAGGGAGTACAGACCCCTCCCTTAATCTTTCAATAGCCTTTCAACTTTTTCTTCTTGAACAAATGACTGTGGGAGACTTTCCTTTCAGAATCCTAAACCTGGCCAGAGGCAGATTAAGAGAAAAGGACAGCTGGCATGCACACTTGGAACTTGAGTCATAAATTACCCAGCTACCTATGGATAACCTCCTGACCCTTGACTGAAGTCATATAAGGGTCTCACCGAAGGAACAAGTGAAAGAGACACTGCTGGACGAGAGCAAGACACATCTCCCCCTTCCATTCATGCCTCCTATAGAGAACCATGCCCTACCACGTGGTCCTATCTTAAAGGGACCTTTAGTTTCCTTACCAGTGAAGCCCTTAGCCCTTCCCCCTCCTCCATTACCCTCGCTGAAGCCACCTCTTCTACAAGGTAAAGTGATCTGTTGCAAAGGTTTTTCCAGTCAGTCACACTGTTCTAATTCTCGTACTAAACTTCCTATTTCCATTTCTAAGTGCCAGTGTTTACATATCAATCTTGCCCTGCTAGCGCAGTGTTACGTAAATGCCTGTGTTTAAATAATTACATAAAATCGTGTGTTCAAGGCTTCCTTGCATCCTCTGTGCCTGCCTGGCCATATGTATATTTTACTGAGTCCTTACTGGCTTTTAATTCGTGAATCTCTCCTTTTACAGAGGGTTGTTAGCCGTGGAAATCTCTCTTGACTGCGCCGTGTTTCAGCATCATCCCACCAACGGATATACTTTCAAGTTTTCCCAGTTATAATTAACCTCTCAGGCCTTGCATGCCTGATTAGTCCATTTCATCTTCTGATATTTCATTTCATGTAAATACACGTAATCTTAAATTTACCCTAACGTGTTTACTTACAAAAACCTTGTGAGTGGAGCCTTCTGCTCAGATAAACTCCCCCTTTTTCCTTGTGTTTTACGATTTCCTGAATCAACAGCAGTCAGATTTTCTACAAAAATAGAGGTAAGTAACGAAGTCATTCATTTAGAGTCTACTGTATAACTGGCTCATGATATGCATTTCCCCAGGTAAAATCGTAAAATTGGCGACCGATTGCCTTAGATCTCGCAATATGCACATTATAGATTAAATCCTTGTCACCTTGCAACTTGGCGTATCAGCGACTAGCGAAGCTTGGCTGGGTGCGAGACAAAGAAACGAACCTTTTTGCGTAAATTCCGCATGCGTACAGTCAAGGAGTTCCACACAGGGAGTATTTCTATTTTATGTTAGGATGGGAAGTGAAATTGTGACTGAAAATAGAAATGGGGAAATGTTAGGCACGTGCATGCAATCCAGTCACCGAGAAGAGAGAGTTAGTATCCATTACACAAGTTTTGATAGCCCCTGCATTAGGGCTTGCATGTTTTTCACAGAGGCAAGCTAGGGAATTACGAAGCGTTGAAAATAAAAGAAAAGGAAATAGTGCGTGTATTTCCTCCTTATGTTATCCAGACAATTTGTCATCATGTTTAGATCCCACATGGGTCAATCAGCAAATTTCCTTGTCGCTGGAATTCAGAGGGTTTAATCTCTCTCTCTCTCTCTCTCTCTCTCTCTCTCTCTCTCTCTCTCTCTCTCTCTCTCTCGTAGAGGTTAGGAATCCGTTAGGCAAACAGTGTAGAGTTAAATCTCAGAAAGCGCAAAATTTGTTTGGTTCATATTTTATTTGTACACATTCCTCCGTACAGCACCACACGTGATAAATTCTGTTACATTTCAAAACGTTTCCATTCAATAACCACCCGCTATTTCATTCATAGGCGTAAGGAAACTTTTTTTCTCTCTTTGTTTATTTGTGATTACCTTTTGTTTTGCTTAAAGTTCGCTGTGACCACGTGGTCTTCACGTTGTTCCCAGGAAAATTTTGGGTAAGCCTAAGACAACTATATCTTCTAAACAAACCATAAACAGATTAATCTGTTTGTATAAGCGGGGTCAGTCTCCGGAAAATTCCCACGCTGGTCATTGACCTTTGGCCAGGTGACCTTCAGCTGTCTGCTGCGCAAACCCGAATGGTTAATACTCTTTTCAGGGCACGTGTGAGGAAAGGCAAATTCGTACGCACGTGACTTAGGCAACCAGTGCCCGTGCATAATAGAATAAAGTTATGTGCTTATATTAGGATTGGAGGAAAAGGCTCTTATTAGGGTTGGCAAAATACACATATTTATTAGTGTAACTTGCAAATAATATAATTTTAACTTATCCGTATCTTGATGATGAACTTACCACTTCTATAAAAATAAATAAAAGTGTACTTCTAAAAACGGCTGGCTTTCTAACCCACCAATTTGTATCCGTACGTAAAACTTAGCAACCACCGCCGGCCGCCCCCCCAACCCGATCCAGTTATCAGTGCCTCCCCATGTTTTTTTGTGTTTATGCTACGTCCTTTCTTTTTATTTATTTATTTATTTATTTTTTTTTTTAGGATTATTATTCTAAGAGTATCATGATGCTCAATGAGTTCCCGAACCTAACCCATATCGGGACTCCCCTAAAAGGAAATTTTTTTTTTTTCTTATCACAAGAAAAACCAAATTCTCAGGAATGGGCAAACGCAAATTCGTGCCTTAGCCGGCCTTGTCCGTGCACGAAATAAAAACAAATTTCCCACGTCCTCCGGGAAAACAAAACCAGTTCCCTGCGAACAAATCCACGCCCTACGAAGCAAAACCAATATAAGAAAATTCTCGGGAACGGGCAAACGCTCCCCGAACCAAGACTTAAGATTCACGCGATAGCCGGCCAAGTCCGTGAGTAGATCTGAAAACACGTCTTACTAGACAAAAAAAAAAAAAATAAATTCCCTGCGGACAAATCACATCCTAAGTGTCGAACGAAAAAACACCAAGATGCACGCAATAGCCGGTCGAGTCCGTGAGGGAAACAGAATACAATTTACGTCTTTCGAGACATTAAAATTTGTTCATCAAGAAAAAACTAAGTCTTATTCAGACATATTAAATATTCGTTCATGAAGAACAAACTAGGTCTTATTCAGACATAGTAAAATTCGTTCATCAAGAGCAAACTAAGTCTTATTCAGACATATTAAAATTCGTTCATCAAGAACAAACTTGGGTCTTTTCAGACACCCTGAAATTTTAGTCTTTTTAGACATATTGATTTTCTAAAGGGTCACACCCATATAAGCATTATCTCAAGATGTCTACGACATCCAGAACCCAACAAAACAAGGACTTCAAGTTCTATATGTCCACAGGAAAGGACATGGGACTGCCAGGACAAGCCCTGAGGGACTGGGTCCAAGAGAAAGTTGATGATGCCAAGGCGGAAAGAGAGGCAGAACAGCAGAAGAGGGAGAAACAAAGAAAGAAGAAGGAAGAACAAGAGAGGCAGGAAAAGAAGGAAGAGCAAGATAGGTTAGATAAACTCGCAAAGGAAAACAAGATAGGCTGGATAGACTTGCAAGGGTAGAAAAAGAAAGAAAGGTGAAGGAACAAGAAAGAAAGGATAGGCTCGAAAGGGAGAAAGAAAAGCAGAACGGCCCATGAGGAAAAGCAGCGGGCAGATGGCCCAAATTGGCACTGCCAGCTCCTCTTCAGCCCCTGGTGCATCCGCCCTCACTCAGGCTCATACCTTCATGCCCAAGTGGACCGAGGCCGAGCCCGAGGTCTGGCTCGATCGGGCAGATAGGGTCCTTAGTGCCTGCCAACTTGCTCCCGCCGAAGTCTCCCTACTCTTGGGAAAACTCCTCGGAGGAAAGGGTCTAATTGCTTTCAATGCCCTCCCTGAGGTGGATCAAGGGAAATGGGTGGAAGTGCGCCAGGTGATCGTAAAGGAGTATGAAATCACCCCCGAATGCTGGAGATGACACTGGAGAGGCCAAATCAAAGAATCAGGACAGACCTGGTCTGACTGGGCGTATCAGTCAGCTGGCCCTCTCTAAATGGCTAGAGTCCCTGGGATTCCCCACCACCGAAGACAAACCAGTCCGAAGACAAAGTTTGTTTGGACTCCAGAATGTCAAGAATCATTTGAGAAGGTTACAGCCTTTTTAACTTCAAGAACAGTGCTTTAAGCTCCAGACTTCAGTAAGAAGTTTGTAAAACAAGTTGATGCATCTGGCTGTGGAATTGGAGCTGTTCTACTTCAAGAAGATGACAGCAGAATACTGCATCCAGTGAGTTTCATGTCTTCAAAGTTGAAAAGGCATCAGAAAACTTACTCAACAATTGAAAAAGAAACATTAGCATTAATCACAGCATTGAAAAAGTTTGAAGTGTGTGTGAACTCCGTGTAGGAATGAAGAAATTTTAATGTTGCCTGACCAAAACTCTATTTCATTCATCAATAAGATGAAAAATAACAATCAAAGACTGACCAGATAGTCTTTATGCCTGCAACCATATAATGTAAAAGCAAAACATATATTGGGAAAAGATAATGCCATAACAGATTATTTATCCCACTGTGAATTGTTGAATTCAAACCCAGGATAACTAATCTTTAGGGGAGGAATTTCATGATGTTGCCTTGTAATATGTATATCACCCCATAGTTTTGATATATTTACTCTTCTATTTATCATGTGTTGTGTGTAATAATAATAATTATTGAAATATCGTATGTAGTGTAACATCAAATCTCAAAAGAGTTAGTGATTTAGGTAACTCAGTAGCGTAATTTAGAATAAATAATATCTTTCTTGATAATAGTATAGTAGTGGGAGAGAGAAATTCGAGTTTTAGACCATATGTGTCATCTGTCATCAGTTTTGGGTTACCGGATGACAGGTTGTGAATAACAGTCGCTGCTCCATTCTGGAATCCAACTAGAGTTTTTCATTTTGTTTTTAAAACATGCCAGTCATAATTAGCCAGTAGAAATGTGTTTGATCATGTTAAGATTTCATACGAGAAGAAGACGAAGGTTTCGCAATGTTACATACATTGCTCTGATCACATATGTCCTTTTGAGAGTATACATGTCTCAATCAATTACGTCACCTTCCTTCTTCTAGAATCTTCTCTAGTAGCTCGTCCCCAAAATGCCTTATGATGTCATTTGAGTGTTTCATGTGCTACTGGAATCCTCAGATTTATTTCATTCTGATTTTCGAGACCGATCAGTTTGGTTCTCTCTCTCTCTCTCTCTCTCTCTCTCTCTCTCTCTCACGTAATTCTTATTGTTATGAGAGTTCACGTATCTGGCTTAAGTGGGGTAAATTTTCAAATCTATGGCTAATTGTGTGTGTGTATGTATGTATGCATGTATATATATATATATATATATATATATATATATATATATATATATATATATATATATATATATATATATATATATATATATATATATATATATGTATATGCATGTGTGTGTGTCTGTGTGTGTGAGCACAGTTTTATCCAACTAGGAGAGTGTATTTCTAATGTGAGTTTCCTAACTTCCATTTTTATAAAATAACTGTATTTACTGTTGACTATTGTCTTCTTTATAACAGTATCTCATCTGGCTTCACAATACAATTAACGACATTCATTTGAGAAATATGTTTGACATTTAATGCTTCTCTTATCAATAATCTCTTGTCTGTTGTAAAATTACATCCAATCAATCTCCGAATAATCTCCAAATATTCAATACTAGTTGTTAATCCGGCGCTGCCCTAGAAAACTCTGAATGACAACCGATAAACTCTCTCTCTCTCTCCCTCTCTCTCTCACTTTTTCCCCTCTTTCTCCTCCCTAACACCCCTTCTACTCTCTCTCTCTCTCTCTCTCTCTCTCTCTCTCTCTCTCCCCTTCTCTCTCTCACTTCCTCTACCTCTCTCTCCTCTTCTCTCTCTCTCTCTCTCTCTCTCTCTCTCTCTCTCTTCCCAACCCTCCCTGTCTCTTTCCCTCTTTCTTCTCCCAAACACCCCTTCTGTTCTCGCTCTCACTTCCTGTCCTTCTCACACACTCTCTCTCTCTCTCTTTCTCTCTCTCCAACCCTCCCTGTCTCTTTTGTTCTTTCTTCTATATATGTGTGTGTGTGTGTGTGTAAAACCATAAATAGACAAACATAACAGACATATACACACATATATCTATATGTGTTGAGAAGCATTGCATTTCAACTTTCATTTAGTTTTCTATAGCTAGTTCGAATTTGAAAATACATTACGTTTATTTGTTTTCCGCTTTTGGCCACCATCAACCCGTAAACTGATTTTGATCAATGATCAGTACGTGGGCGCTTAATATTTTCGTGCAGTTCCGTGACGCCATGTTTTTTTTAGATTCTGTAATGTTCCTCTGCTCTCTATACCTCTGTGCAAAGATAAAGTCCTTACTTTTAGCAGGCTATTTAATTTTTTTTTTCCTTTAAGAGATTCGACTTATTTTACATACATACACAAATCTTACCTAAAGAACAGAAAAATAACCTTTTTTATTACTTGCAATTTCATCACTCTTCAAACAAAGTCCTCTTGCAAACAATATGATATTTACTCTCGTTTTTCATTATAACAGCAAAATAGTTAGAGATTCTAATGGTATATGCAACCATGAACAGTATAAGGCTTTTTGACAGTTCTTCAGTTTCAAATGCTAATGGAAATTCAGTATCCCATATTCACAATGCATATATCATTAGAAGGCAACAAGCCCCCAATCGTCAGTTTACTAACAATAATATTAATTTCTGCAATAGTTATTTATGAACAACAGTACACGTTAAGTGATGTAATTCTGAAATCTGATTAACACCCTCTATTTCTCACCAAATCATTGCAACTGGGGCTTATTGCAGCAGTTACAATAAGAAGATTTACATCCGGCAGAAAGTGAATTTGCCTATGCTCGTGGGACTGAAATGGTGCTACACAAATTTGCAAATAAAGTGGCAACTTCAATTTATTCCAGAAATTTAATTGTTATGATTTCTTTTGGACAATACAGAATTACCAAATGGTCGATTTTTCATTTGTTATATAATTTTTGCATGTGACAAAGCACAAAAAATTAATTACAATTTGTAGTTACTATCTTTTACTGAAATATTATTTAGCCATACAGAGCTAAAAGATATATCTCAACAAAAACGAATAAAATTGGTAGGTAGAAGATATGAAAAGTTTTTAGTCTTATGCAGCCTCTTGAAGTCCAAGAGTTTAGGTTAGATATACAAGAAAAAATTACTAATATATATTATGTTAAATATTATATTTTCGTTATTCTCATTCAATAAATAAAAAGCATTTTCCAAGCTTGGGCTCCAAGTACGGGTCAAGATTAACCCTAATCTTCTGGACGCACCCCGCTACCTTCCAAACTATATTTATTCTTTCACCTTACCATCACCAAAAATATTTATTTCCCAATATGGATCTACTATTTCCATTCTTCCACCACCTATATAAACATTCACTGGCTTATCTTTATTATTACTGTTTACCTTACAAACCTAATTCTTGCTGATAGTTACTCTCAAATTCCTCCTCTTGAACAAGCTCTAAAACTCTCTCACTGGTCTCTTCAGTTTTTCCTCACGATCCCCTATCATCACTATATCATCTAGAACAGTAGCTATTGTTCACTGGACTCACAAATCGTCTTTTTATACCACAGCTTGACACTTACTCGTATTATTCAATGGGTAAAGATATTAATCGGCAAAACAAACAGCACATCCATAACAAGCCCTATTTTTACACATGACAAGTCTCTCTTCATTTTACTAGTGGAAAATGTTGATTGTGATCAGAAATTTATCATTTATACCACAAATCCTCAACACCCTCCATGCTGTATTGATATCAGTTCTGTTGTAAGCTTTATCTGTGTCCATATATGCCACATACAGATTTTCCTTTTGCTTTTGGACTTTTCACATAGCTGTTTCATAACGAGTCTAGAGAGAGAGAGAGAGAGAGAGAGAGAGAGAGAGAGAGAGAGAGAGAGAGAGAGAGAGAGAGAGAGAGAGGATGATTAATTAATGGGAAACTCGTTCCCTTCACAAAATGAGCCTCTAGTTATGCCTTTAGAGCTGTCACAGTTGAATGACCTCTGAATCCTTTGAAGTTAAGTAAAAGTTCTATCAAATGCCTGTATCCCAGTTCCCCATCACAGCCATTAAAGATTTATTACATTAACCTGAAGAATGATTAACAAATTTTACTTTATAATACTATCATGTAATTAACAGTTAGAATGCCATATCTTTTACCTCACTACAATATCAGATTCATCCATAAACGCGCAAGTGTACGACATTTATCTGAATTTTGCAATATGACAAGCAAAATTTTCCAAAGTTCCCACGTTTTACAACATTTCTACCAAAACTGGATATTAAGTGCATCGAGAAAATATTCACAGGACACTCCAGTTAAGCTGCAATAAATTATAAACGTACAAATAAACGATCCTCATAAAATGAGACCGAATTACACTGAAACACGAAATGTCTCAGTGGTGATACCTTTATACATTTAGTGGTATCACACTAAGATTTTACGGAGCAACTTTGTATGCAACTGAGGATATAGCATACGGGATCAGAATTTGATTCCTTAGCTAAAAGTAATCATATAAGCCTGCATTAAAGAACTGAAAATCGTTCTGCAAATTATCACTTTATTCACTTTATATATATATATATATATATATATATATATATATATATATATATATATATATATATATATATATATATATATATATATATATATCTATATATATATATATATATATATATATATATATATATATGAATGTCTTGAATGTCTTTTCCTGTAATACTACAGTGTAATATGAATATAGAAGGCCCATAAAACACTATTTAAACGTTGAAACCATATATTTCAGGCACTTGCTTCTGTGCCCCTGTTCTACCAGTGAACAGGGCACAGAAGCAAGTGCCATTTATCAATGAAATATATGGTTTCAATTTAAATAGTGTTTTATATATATATATATATATATATATATTCATTTCTTATATTCATATATATATATATATATATATATATATATATATATATATATATATATATATATATATATATATATATATATATATATATATATATATATATATATATATATATATATATATATATATATATATATATATACATATATATATATATATATATATATATATATATATATATATATATATATATATATATATATATATATATATATATATATATATATATATATATATATATATATATATATATATATATATATATATATATATATATATATATATATATATATATATATATATATATATATATATATATGTGTGTGTGTGTGTGTGTTATAGACTCAGACTGTGGGTTTACTTTATTTATCCCATGAAAATTCCTTGGTTCTGCTGCAGCTGATTCAGGTAATCGCAGTATACAAAGAAAAGGGGGTTTTTACTGAGCTGAGGGCTCTACTCACAAGGAGACTTTGTAAGTAAACAAATTTGGGTAAGTTTTAAAATTACATATATTTACTTAGCAAAACAATCAGAAGATGAAATGAAATTTAGGAAGCTATGTAAGAGCTGGGATTTAAGTAATTTACAAGGTTATGTATAAATAAATGCCTTGAAGATATTTCCGTCTGTATGACGCTGCTGACATTGGTGTAGTAGGGTTCACGACGCGCAAGGCACAATCAAGGAAGGATTCCACTGCTAACACTCCCTCTGTAACTGAGAGATTTACGAATTAAAGGCCAGTAGGTACCCAGCAAAATAAGCATAGCACAAGGTGCCACACAGAGGGTGCCAAAGCTGCCTTGAACACATGATTTTATGTAATCCCTCGCACACTGGAATTTACGTAATACTGCACTGGCAAAGGCAAGGTTGATATGAAACACTGGCACTTGAAAATAAAGTAGGAAGTTCAGTGAGAGAATTCAAACTATGTGACTGAATGAAAGAACCTATGTAAACACAGCACTTTCCCTTGTAGAAGAGGTGACTTCAGCATAAAATGGCTTTGGAGGAGGAATTAAGGGGCTCACTGGTAATAAGACTGAGGCCTGGCAAGGTGGACCTCGTGGAGGGGTATGGCACTATGAGGGAGGCAAGGGAGAGGGCTGTACCTCAACTGCGTCCAGGTGTCTCTCACCTCTCATTCCTAGGGTCGGTCCTTTTAAACCCTCGTATCTGGAATTAGGATGCTTTCCTGTCCAGATGGGGCGGGTGTTGTTCCTCTGTCCGTGCTCATCAGTTTGATTCAGGGTCATTGCATGGTCAATGAAGACCGCATGATTCTACGGGGCTCTCTCCTCTTTCTTAATCTGTATTGCCGGTTCTATTCTGCCTCTGGCCAAGGTTAATCTTCCCATGGCTCTGCGTTCTGAAGCAAAGGATCTTCCGGCAGTCACATATTTACAGAGAGAGAGAGAGAGAGAGAGAGAGAGAGAGAGAGAAAGAGAGAGAGAGAGAGAGAAGAGAGAGATAAAACAGAGTACAGTTAAAGGAATTAGGAGGGGCCAGTATTTCCTGCCCTTTTTTGTCAGGCTGTGCTAAGCAAAGCACAGTATTTCTTATTAAAGATTCTATATTGCCTGGGAAGATATTGAAATATATATATATATATATATATATATATATATATATATATATATATATATATATATATATATATATATATATATATATATATATATATATATATATATATATATATATATATATATATATATATATATATATATATATATATATATATATATATATATATAGAGAGAGAGAGAGAGAGAGAGAGAGAGAGAGA
>NC_089742.1:17283167-17335667 GCF_040412425.1 Macrobrachium rosenbergii
TTACAATTTTTACGATAAACTTCACTTCCAAATAAAAAAAAATGTTCAGTTCTCTCAACAACTAATCTTCTATAATATATATTCTCATCACTATCCACATTGCTTCTTAATTGACTCTATCATAAGCTCCTACTTTCCCTTATTTCATTCAGACTTAACACATAGCTGTTGCAAAACAAACTCAGGATCCGAACACTGTATTTACTTGCCTAAATTAACACGCTCTACTTTCCGTACCGCTCTGCTTCTCACCTCTCTTCCACGTCCAAAAATTCCTCAAAATATTTCATTTACCGACCCATCACTGCCCGAACGGGATTTCCTTAGTTCCTATCTTGTTCTGAGATACATATGCTCACTATTTTACCTTCGTTTAATTTGTAGCAAAGCAGCTTCTTATTTTCCCTACACTGAAAATATTCGGCTCATAACAATGTCAAAGAATAGTAAGCAAGCAAATTTTCCATTGCTAGCGTGAATTTCATGGACAGGACTTGTTCATTCAATTTTTTCAAGAGGTTGTTTACATCTACATCTTGAGGTATAATTGATGAGATATCGTCTATTTGTCGAAAACTTGGCAGAGATATTTGAATATTGATACGAATAATTATTTTTTCGGAAGAATTCCATACATAAATTTGAGGGAACCAGCTATAGAGGTTACTTATTGCCACAAAAAACTTTTTTTTTTTAGGATTTTTCATTAAAAATGATCTTACAGTCACAAATATGCAATCTAATTAATTACAAAACTTTAATCTCGTAAATGTATTTTTTCAGATATTATAATATCTCAGTCATATTAGAATGTTTACAATATGGCAGTTTATCTCTAAATGTACAAGAACATTTACGGAGAGAAATTAAATGAAGCTGATACATAACAAGAGGACGGCAGGGTATCTATCCCTCCATCGATTAACGAAACAAATGATGCTCACAGCCCTTGCTTTATGAACTTAGCAGACGGAATGCTGTCAGAAATATTCTCATATGTTCAGTTTGATATAATACTATATTCGTGCTTTGTAACAGATGTGATAATAGATGCTTTCTCGTATTTCCACCATAAGAGCACGTAATCGACTTTGAATAGAACGTCAGATTATTCCATATTAGAGCATTTCTTAAATTTGCATAGGACAGCTAAAATAATATAGCTCCTGGAATTTAGATCTTATTTGGTATCAAACGACCATCAGTAGTCATAGGAAGATCAAAGCTGTTAGGTTTCTTGCAAAAAAGAACTATAGGCTGTGTTATAATCTTTGTTATTTTGAATACAAACGGCATTTTACATTTTACCGTAGACACAGAATCTTAAATTATTACATGGCGAATATAGGAGTTTCGCTCTTCGTCCTAAAATACCTGCTTCAAAGACAAGTTTTCATAGGGACAAAAAAATGTCTTCTGAAGGACGATCATCTCACAAAAACTGTAGTGTATTTCCGAGAGATAAAGTACTGTATATTGAACTTATAACCTCTCTTTTGTGTGTGTAGTCAATTATGTTGGGACCACGTAACTTTGTCAATATTTGAACATAAACATGGATAGTAACAGGAACTTTGAGTTATAACCACCAAAAAACACTAGACGCCGTCAATACATGTACCCTTCAAGCATTTGAGGGACGAATATGGAGCTAACAACGTCTATTAATAATTTCGAGAACTGGTAAACCTGGCAATTAAATATCAGGGAAGGAAAGATAGGAGAAATATCCTCGCTAATATACTGAAGTAGATTCATTCTCTTCTTTTTACTAAAACTCAAAACTTAAAATTAAAATTATAGGAACAATCTGTTAGCAATAATGCTCTTCAGTCAATAACTATATTTAGTCCCTGTATGTCTTGTGTCAACAAATTTTAATTTAAAAGTGGAATACAAAATAAAAATAAGGTTAACGTGAATATATATGTATGTGTGTATATATATATATATATATATATATATATATATATATATATATATATATATATATATATATATATATATATATATATATATATATATATATATATATATATATATTTGAATTTCCTAAAGGCATATGATTTCTAGAGATTTTTACAGACCGGCGACGGAAACTTTATTTATTTGGCCTTGAAGTTCTGACTTTATGTAAAGGGAACTCATAGAAAAAGGAAAAAGGATGATTTCAGGAGTTTAGGGCTCTACTTCATAAGGAAATGTTACGTAAACACTTGAGATAAATTAAAGAATTATATTTACAAATAAAAGCATTAAAAGGGAAAATGGATAATTGAATAATTAAAAGTCTTGCAACGCCTGAAGATCTTCCTGGTGAAGTCTTGAATAATGGCAAGGCACAGTCCAAGATGAGTCCACTGCAAAGAGGTCCCTCTGCAAGAGAGATTTACACATTACACGCCAGTAAAAAAAATATACAACACATAAAATGACTCGAGTCTGCACTGAGGGTGCCAAGGACTCGAGGAATAAATGACCACTTTACACTTGAACATAGGACATTGAAAATTTCACTGAACAAATGGCACAAGGATGAGAAAACAATACTGGCACTCGATAAATACTTCTAAAGGGCAAACTGTCGTGACTGAAAAGGGCCCCCACTCGTACTTTACCTTAGGGGGAGTCAGGCTCTGGCGTAGAATGATGATGGACGATCACACACGTGGCACTGTACACAGACTCTTTGGAAGGTCCATTCGAGGAGGACTGTAGAACTGGATCCGATTTGGAGCTGGACTGTATATCGGGGCCTGAGTTCGAGGAGGGCTGTAGTACTGGGTCCGTGTCCACGACCCTTTTAAGACCTCTGTCCAGAGTAGGGCCCCTAGTAATGGGCTCACGTGGTAGTGGGCTAAGGATGTGTCACTTGTCCAGGTGTTCTGGCCATCTGCTTGTATTCCCCAAGGTATTCCTACAGAAAGACAATCCAGCCAGCTAAATCTGCCTTCAGAACAGTTTTCTCGAGTTGCTTGGTTGAACTAAGCTGCTTAAGGAGTGACACTCAGCCTCTCATCCTTGACCCTATTGACCATGCCTTCTGAATGACTGTCCCAGGTAAGAAAAGGGACACATCGGAATGTTGATAATTTTAATGTGTTGGTGACTAGGTCAATGGGGGTTGCCTGTGCAGCGATGGATTTACTCTCGATAGCTTAGGCAACTACGGGCTGGCTTTTAGTGATTACTTTACTTTCAATAAATTTGAGGGCCAACTAAGGAAAGCTGAATGGCTGCTACGCTACGACTTGATACTTATAATAGCTTGCCACAGAAGAAAACATATGCACCTTCATTCGGGTGCACATGTTGATATTCAAGAAGTCGGGAAAGGGCTTTACTCTACTTTCCCAGGTGGCACTGAGTGCCTAAGGAATGATCAGGGGAAACGACTGGTTCTTGCCTGATGAACAAATTCAATGCAGGATATCAAGGGAGTTTTAACATTACATATTCTGACACAATTACTTCAATGATAGGAGGGGGGAGCCGAATGAAGTTCCTTGAATTACAAGAAGGCAGGGGAACGTGTCACCACCCTCTGGGTTAAAAGTATTAGTTCAAATGCTCTGGGTTTGCTTGCCCTGGGAAGAAATTCTGATGACTACTTAGGCCCTGGGGTATTACTCACTATGCTGCTGTGATAGAACGTCGGCAATTTTGTCATTAGTGCCTTTGATGTGCTCGATTTTCCAGTTGTAGTCCTGGAGATCAAGGCACATTGCATTAATCATTTATTCTGATTTCTAAAGGTAGTTAAGTAACGAAGAGGGTTATGATCAGTATATACTGTTAACGGGAAAGTGTGGTCAGCATGGTATGACTCAAAGTGTTTCATCACCAGCACCATTCCTAGCAATTCTTTCTCAATAGTACTATACCGTGTTTCAGCTGGTTTCAATTTCTTTGCATAGTATGCCACTGGGTGCCTAATTCCTTCTTTTTCTTGGAATATTACTGCTCTGATACCAATGTCGCTGGCATCTGCGGTGAGGCAAAAAGGCCATTCATAGTCGGGGGTGTGTAGGACCTGTTTTGTAATTAAAACTGCCTTCAGATTTTAGTAGGCCTTTTTACATTCCTCCGTACATCTGAAAGGCTGTTTTCCTCAGAAGAGATTCATGATTGGTGCAGGAGCATTCGCGAAGTTCGGAATGAATCTGCAGAAGTACTGCATCATCCTGAGGAAACACTGGGCATCCCCGCTTTGTTTTCGGATATGCTATATTCTGGATGGCCTCTAGGTTCGCCTCCTTAGGCACTAACTGTCCATTTCTGACTTGATGGCCCAAGTAAGTAATCTCCCCGAAGATAAACTGGCACTTCTTAAGGTTTATCACTAAATTGGCCTTTCCCAGGGAAGTCAGAATTTCCTCTAAGATTGTTAAGTGCTCTTCCCAGGTGCTGGCGTAGGTGACATTGTCGTCCAAGTATACCACGCAGTTCTTTATGCCCACCAGTACTTCATTCATCAGATGCTGGAAACAGCTGGGAGCATTTTTTAACTCTAATGGCATAACCTTTCATTGATAGATGCCACTAGGAGTTATGAACGCTCTCCGAGGGCGTGATTCCTCGGACAGCGGGACTTGCCAATAGCCTCAATCCGGTGAAGGGGGTATGGCTCCGACTCTGTAGCTTCCTTTAACTTACAATAATCGACACAGAGTCGATCTCCGCCACCCTCCTTTGGTACTAGAACTACTGGGGAAGCTCACAGGCTGCGGCTAGGCTTTATAAGGCCGAGGTCGAGTTGCCGCTTTACCTGCTCCTTGATCCTAAAAGCATTATCCGGGTCAACCCAGGTAATAACCCTGGGCGATAGCTTCATACCCTCCTTGATATTGTTGGGGTGCTGTAGCACGTCCGTGCACCCAAGGGTGTCATGGACAAGTTGCTAGTTTCGGAGGAGCACCTCGCAGATATCTTCCCTGTAGGTGGCAGTGAGACCTGGGGTGATAACTTCCAAATTCTCTAGAATTTCAGAGTTAATTGCAGGTGTGTATGAGACAGCAGCAGTGCCATCTACTTCTTCCAGGGTGGGTGTTTTTTCTTCAGTCATCCCCTCACTTCGGTCTAGATATGGCTTCAGGAGATTTATGTGGAGCCACTTGGCCATTCGCTTACCACAATCTACCAGATAGTTTTAGGTCCCCACGTTTTCCCAGTCTTGTGGTGGCCTGAGAAGTGAGTTTTGAGGGGTCTTGTTGTGCCTGTCCAGAGTACTAGGACTTGATCTCCTGTCTGGAAAGAACGGGAGTGGGCAGTCTCATCAAACTTTAATTTTACCTGTACTTGGGTAGCCACTTCCGTAGCCTGGGCTACTGCTCAAGCAGCTTGAAGGTTTTTCTGGGTATTTGGGAGTTCCTACACCCAATCTCCATGAGAGGGGTCCCCCCATGCTTCATATAAAATATCGAGTGGCACCGGGTGGAGTGCGCGTATAATAATTCAAATGGGCTATACCCGGTGGTCTCAGAGGGAGCATGGAAGGCGGCAAAAAAGGGTGTATGGGAGGTTGTCTTCCAATTTTTCGAGCGTGGTCGAGAGCGATTGATGAAAATGCTTGATGATTCCTTGGCTTTCAGGGTGGTAGGGCGTCGAGTGAAAGTGTTGGATCCCGTGACTGGCCATGCCATCACGGAATTCTTTCGATATAAAGTGCCAGCCCTGATCTGTTTGGATCATGGCCGGGAACCTGAACCCACAGAAAAACTTGACTAATGCCTTTACCGCGTTTTTTGAGCTTTTGCTCCTCACTGGTATTGCCTCTGGGTAGTGTGTGAATTAATCGATGATCATAAGGTAATGAGCATTTCCCAACTTGCTCTTCATTCTTCCCTGCGGGGTAAAATAGTCAATGACGACGTCTCTAAAGGGGACACCGGCGGAGGGAGTATTCTTGAGGGGAGCTTAGGGCACTACCTTATTCAGGTTACCTGCCACTTGGCAGGTGGGACAGGAGACGATGAACTGTTTCATGCTCTTGCAGATGCAGGGCCAGTAGAACTTGCTCTCGACGGCACGAGTGGTGTGAGCAACACCGGAGTGTCTGCTAATGCCGTCGTGTGCCAGACTCAGTACATCCTTTTGTGCTGAAGGGGAAACTACTACGAGTCTCTGGCACACCTGGGATGGCTCATTTGGGTCCCCAGTCACCGTATACAGTATATCGTCTTTGATGAAGAAGGCGTCTTTTGTCAAGTCAGTTAGAGCATCCTCGCTGGTTACAGCCTCCAATTGGAGGCGATGGGTTTAGGCATCCGCCTCCTGCTCTTCTATTACTTTCCCTCTCGTGAAGGAGGGTTGGACAGCTGCAGCTCCGGTGATGAGGAGGGCGGTAGGGGCTGGAGTATTGTTGGCTTTCTGAGGGGCAGGGGGTGGCTCCTGGAGCCCCGGTATAGATCCTAGAGAGAGGCCAGAAGGGAGCAGGTCTTCTTGCTATTGTCTGGGAGTCAGTGGGGGCACAGGCATGGCTGGTTTTAGGCAGCGGAGAGGGATGAAGGGGTCCCTCCACTGGACAACATCTTATCCAAGGTGAAGGGGTTTCCCTGTTGTGAGCATTTCGGCTATGCCGAAAGTATGCTCCCTCCCACAGGTGGCGTCGCCAGTGGTAGCCTTTAGGCAGACAGTCTGTAAGTCCTTCCAATCCCCATTCACCCAGAGGCCGTCATTCGGGAAGATGATCAGGCTTACCTCTGACTCTGTGTCTACTGTGTTGGCCAACTCCCGGGGTGGGGGGGGGAGGGAGCTAGACCCGTCCAGAGGCACGACTCTCACAGACCCAAGCCCAATCCACCTGGTGGGTCGTTTTGGGCAGGTTACGGTACCTACTGTCTTCAGCTGATTATAAAGAGAGGAGAGCTTGTACATCAAGGAATAATGTCCCCGTTTTTTGCAAGTGTGGCAGATCTCATGGGAGAACTCCCGCTGGGGAGTGGTGCCTGCTGCGAGGAGCAGGGGCAGGGGCAGTGGTGGTGGCCGCGGAGGAGGGTGAGAGGGGGCTTTCGGCCGATTTCGGCACTGATCAGAGTGCCCCGGTTTCTTGCAATAGCCGCACACCACTGGTTTGCTGGGATTCCCACTCTTGGGGGAGCTGATCCACTCAAGAAGGATGGGGGTTAGATCTCTTCCTCTGCATGGTTCCCTCTTGAGGGTGGTGAGTATCCTACATATCTCCTATTTGGCAACACTCAGTGAGGGTGGCAGGGGCTTTCTCTACTACATGGGTGGCTAGGGCAGGAGGGGCGTAGAGTAAGAAATACTCTAATTTGAATTTTTCGAGTACCTCGGCCGTGCTGATAGGCCCCTCAGCCTAAAGCCATTTTGCTAACGCCCGCTCAGAGTGGTATGCCTAGTCAGACCCCGTCTGGCCTATGTCTCTTGTCTGCCCCCTCCAACGCCTTCTCTAGTGCTCAAGGGTAATTTCATATGCCTTGGTGGCAGCTCGGCGTATCGCTTCCCAATCGCCCCTCTCTCAACCGAAAGGGCGTGCATGATATGCAATGGGTGCCCTTCCTCAAAGGAACTTAGTGAGGTCAAGTGAGAGTTCAGCGGGGGAGAGGGTGCAGCAATCCAGGATTCTTTCGGCCCTTTCGAGCCATGCTTCGGGCTGTGCCTCCATCCACTTAGGCATGAAGGAGTGGGCTTGGCTGAGGGTACTCATTCCTGCCACTGGAGGTGGGGGGAGATGCATTCTGCTGGGCTAACACTTGGAGTTCATGGGCATGCTGTCATTCTCTTTCCTCCTTCTCTGCTTCTCTTTCTTTCTCCCTCTCCTGCCTTGCTAAATCTTCCCTTTTCTTCCAAACTATTCTCTCTTTCTCCTTCTCCTCTCTCTCTAATTCTTCTCTTCTCTCCCAAGCTATTCTCTTTTTCTTCTTCTCCTGCCTCTCTAATTCTTCTCTTTCCTCTCTCTGTGCCTTGGTAGCTTCCACGTTCTTCTGGACCCATTCCCTTAACTCTGGACCTGATAGTTCTAGATCATTCCCTGCTGTCAGATAAAATTTCATTTCCTCATTATGTTGTGTCCTTGAGGTCGACATCTTGACAAACTTTCGTTGCAAGGCCTCGTGAGGTTAAAATTATTTAAAATTGGAAACAGATGGGTTTGAGAACCAATGTTAAGTTATAATGTGTCTTATCCCCTGCACGGCCTCGGCCGGGTATCCCGGTGACAGAGGTATTTGGAACCTGAATGGAATTGACGTCACGAGGACGTGGTGGGTGTCACAAAGGACGTGGGTGTCACAAAGGATGTGGAATTTATTTAGGGCCATTTTGTAAGTCTTGAGAATTTTCCATCTTGTAGGACGTGGAATTTGGATATCTCGTAGGATATGGAAGTTATTTGGTGGCATCTCGTAAGAATTGAGAATCTTCCATCTCGTAGGACGTGGAATTTAGGTATCTAGTAGGGCTTCGAATTTGGGCATCTCGTAGGACTTAGAATTTGGGCGTCTCGTAAGACTTAAAATTTGGGTGTCTAGTAGGATGTGGAATTTGGGTATCTCGTAAGATGTAGAATTTGGGCGTCTTGTAGGACGTGGAATTTTGGCATCTTGTAGGATGTGGAATTTTAGCGTCTCGTAGGACATGGAATCTGGGCATCTCATAAGACTTAGAATTTGGGTGTCCCGTAGGACGTGGAATTTGGGCATCTCTTAGGACATGGAATTTCTTTGGGCATCTCATAAGACTTGAGAATTTTCCATCTTGTAGGATGTGGAATTTGGCCGTCTCATAGGACTTAGAATTTGGGCATCTTGTAGGACTTAGAATTTGGGCGTCTCGTAAGACTTAGAATTTCGGCCTCTCATAGGACGTGGGATTTGGGCGTCTCATATGACTTGGAATTTGGGCATCTCATAGGATGTGGAATTTGGGCATCTCATAGGACGTGGAATTTGTTTGGGCATCTTGTAAGATGTGGAATTTGGGTGCCTCGTAGGACGTGGAATTTGTTTGGGCATCCCGTAAGACTTAGAATTTGTTTTAAGAAAAATAATGTCATTGAGGGTAGCCTGGGTAGGAACAACTCTAAAGCAACAAACTACTCGGGAATGAATGAAGAATGGGTAGACATGCAGGGAGGGGAGGGGGGAGGGCGAAGGTCGTCTGGCTCCCACTAATGTGGCTATTTTTAGATACTAGTTGAATGAACCCTTTTTGTTTACACAACACCTTCTGGTCTCCTGACTACGGGGAATTTCCCAGGATGGGCATATAATGGCAGAATAACCTTGTAAATTTCCCTTGAAGCGGAGTTAAAATTTTGCTTTCCTAATACCTGATTTAAATTCTAGCTATTCTGAGAGAGAGTATTTCAGAAATGCAAATTGACTTCGTCTTGTCCCACGTGGGAATTTATTCATGCCTAAATAATTGCTAATCTGAAATGCAAAGTAAAATTTAACGCAGAGGAATTTCTGTCACACTATTCCTCGAATAGAAAATTGGCAAAGATTTTAACACAGAGGAATTTCGCACTATTCCTCGAACAAAATGATTAGCAGTTGTTATATCCTATCTACCTATCATGAAAAGGGCATGCACTAACGAAACTAATACAGCAGTTCTCCTCTCTCAGTGGGTACATGAGTCCCTATTTCTCTAATTTCCTAGGAACAGTCACGAATTTAAAAAAAAAATTATTTGCTAAAATAAACACATCATTTACATGGAACTCTCTCGGTCTGTGCTCTTGATAACAGGTTCAGAATTTGTGTCACACCCAGCTTAGCTTTACTAGTAGCTGATCTAGCGAGTTACAAATGCAACAAAGCAACAATAGAGGGGGAAATACAACTCCAAAACGAGATCTATGGGAAGGTCCCATTTTTACGAATTTCCCTGGGGTTATATGATTTCTAGAGAATTTTACAGGCCGACAACAGAAACTTTATTTATTTGGCCTTGAATTTCTGACTTTACGTAAAGGAAAATCATAGAAAAAAGGAAAAAGGGATAATTTCAGGAGCTTAGGGCTCTACTTCATAAGGAAATGTTATGTAAACACTTGGGATAAATGAAGAAATTATATTTACAAATAAAGGCATTAAGGGAAAATGGATAACTGAATAATTAAAAGTCTTGCAACGCCTGAAGATCTTCCTATTGTAGTCTTGAATAATGGCAAGGCACAGTCCAAGATGAGTCCACTGCAAAGAGGTCCCTCTGCAAGAGAGATTTACACATTACACGCCAGTAAAAAAAAATATAACACATAAAATGACTCAAGTCTGCACTGAGGGTGCCAAGTACTCGAGGAATAAATGAACACTTTACACTGGAACACTAAACACTGCATAAGGCACTGAAGAAATGGCACAAGGATGAGAAAACAATACTGCACTCAATAAACACTTCTAAAGGGCAAACTGTCGTGACTGAAAAGGGCCTGCACTCGTACTTTACTTTAGTGGGAGCGGGGCTCTGGCATAGAATGACGACCGGCGACCACACACTTGGCACTGTACTCAGATTCCTTGGAAGGGCCATCGAGGATGACTGCAGGGCTGGGTCCACTGTTTGAAGAGAACTATAGAACTGGGTCCAAGTTGGAGGTGGACTGTATATCGGGGCCCAAGTTCGAGGAGGACTGTAGTATTGGGTCCGTGTCAGGAGTCTGGTGTAGACGTCTGGGTGGAGGGGGAGGGAGTGTGACCTCTCAGCGATCTGTATCACTCATCCACGTGTGTATGGATAACTGCCAAGATGTCTCTGTCCAAGGCCCTTTTAAGGCCTCTGTCCAGAGTAGGGGCTCCAGTAATGGGCCCACGTGGTAGCGGGCTAAGGATGTGTTACTCGTCCAGGTTTTCTGGCCATCTGCTTGTATTCCCCAAGGTATTCCTATGGAAAGACAATCCATCCAGCTCAATCTGCCTCCAGAATGGTTTTCTTAAGTAGCTTAGTTAAACTAAGCTGCTTAAGGGAGTGACACTCAGCCTCTCATCCTTCACCCTATGGACCGTGCCTTCTGAATGACTGTCCCAGGTAAGAAAAGGGAGAGATTGGAGTGTTGATAATTTTAATGTGTTGGTGACTTGGTCAGTTGGGGTTGCCTGTGCAGTGACGAATTTACTCTTGATAGCTTAAGGCAACTACGGGCCGTCTTTCAGCGATTACTTTACTTTCGATAAACTCAAGGGCCAACTAAGGAAAGTTGAATGGCCGCTACACTGCGACTTCTTGATAATAATAATAATAATAATAATAATAATAATAATAATATACAATATATATATATATATATATATATATATATATATATATATATATATATATATATATATATATATATATATATATATATATATATATATATATATATATATATATATACGTATTTGTCCATTTAATTTGATGTTTGTTTGTATTCCACTTTAGTCCAAATGTGTACTTAATAAACTTAAAGTACATATAATCGTATAAGAAGGTTGAGCAAAGAAACACCGTGACCGTTGTCGTTCAAGATTTTATTCTCTTTATTACACTTACAAATTGTGACTTCCAAACTGTTCATTTCCTGATCAAGTTCCTATTGAACTGTTCTGTCTAATTTGGAACGTTGCGATAAATATAATTGTTTTTTTCCTAGTGACTTGAGATTTTACTGATTATCATTCTGATCCACCTGTTTTTTTTTAGTATGGGATATGTGGATTTTAGTTTTGCGACTGTAGAAACTAATATAGAATGTCCTGCTGTGGCTCTTTGAAAGAAGCCATGTTACGCAATTATGGTATGAAGGAAGTTGATAATTATTATGCTACATTGTTCTATGAGTAAAGTTCTAATATATACAACACGTTCAAGGCTAAAAAAAATAAACACGGGAAGAAAAAATATCACGCAAAGAATGTTTCACATCAGTAAGTTTACATTAAATATTTTTTAAGATATCATTACAACAATTACATAATTATAAAGACATAACCGGATAATTCTATCCTTAATAAATTCTGGAAAATCCATTTTTACACTTAAGTTTTTCATTCAAAATTAACCCAATAAAAAAATATAAGTGAAAAAAATATTTCTCCATGAAATGATGTACGAGGCGAGTAAAATATTTCTCATGGAAATAATTTTGTTAGCACGTAGGTGATCAATTGACTTTTATAACATTATTGACGTAGTTAATTCCTCGCTTACAAAATTCCGTTTCCCTATATATATAAAATATTTGGAAAACTAAATATTTCTTAGTAAAAGATTTAACACATCTGCAGTGTAGCTACTAGAATGTTTCATCAAATATATGTCGATATGATTTCATTAATATTAACATTATTAGTACCACATAGAGGCGCAAAAAAGAAAACTTGCTCAGCAGACCAGTCAGATAAGAAAAAAAAAAACAAGAATTTCTTTAAGTTTTATCCATTTTATAAGAAAGTTGTGCATGTACTTTAACGAACATATTCTGCTTTATATGAAATTATATATATATATATATATATATATATATTATAATATATACATATATATATATATATTTATATATATATATATATTATATATATATATATATATATATATATATATATATATATATATATATATATATATATATATATATATATATATATATATATATATATATATATATATATATATATATATAAGCATGAAAAATATACAAAGAAATAAAGATCTCATTGGATACGACAAAATATAATATTTAATTAACAGTGGGGGTGATAAATTAAAATAAATTAAACCCTTTCAGCTCTATAACAGAAAACGAAATTTTTAGTTGGAAAATGATAGAAATATTCTGTAATTACTCTGCCAAAAAATAATAATTATTTTCTAAAAAACAAGTCTTTGCAATTTTAGTGTCACTACTCCTATAATAACTGTGTTATACAGCACGCTGCAAATAAATCATAACCTTAAAGCAAATATACATAAATACGAAAATGAAATAGTTGACCCTCCTACCACTCGCTTCTGCTCGTGTTCATTCCCTTCATTAGACTTGCAAATTCTTCATTTCACGATCAAGTTGCTACGAAAGTGTTTTGCCTAATTCAAAATGTTTCGCTACAAATTGCGTTGTCCTCCAGTAGAAACCTGAGCTTTTACTGTATATCACTTTACGCCCTCCGTTTTAGTATAGAATTTATTTCTTTTCGTTTTGTTACCTCAGAAAACCCAACGCACCTTAGAGGACCATTGTGCTATATATATGATGGAAAATAACACTTATTAATGCACTATACAATGGCAGACAAACACACGCGAACCAGTTCTCCAATAGAAGCATGTAAATCCATTGATCCTAAAGCCGCACTGCATATGAAAGGACAAAGGGAAATTTTTTATCTAATTTATAGATACTGGGATAGAGTAGAAATAGCATATCTTTAACAAACTAATGATCATTATATTCAAAATAAACAAGCGGCGTGTTTCTCTCAAAAATTTCTCTACGTTTATTTGTTTAGTAATGAATATGAAATGTGTGGAAAAATATGCTGAAACCCAGGGAGTCCACGGTGTATTTGGGAAGAGGAAAAAAAAAGTATTTAGTTTGGTATTTAAGTATTGTGTATTGTAGGCAGTAAAAGAATAAATTAACATTGATTCTTATAGCAGTTTGTATAAATATAAGAAGAAACCGCTAAAAAAACAACCAAAACAGGATGTTTAACTTATCACACTGGCCCTGCCTCTCCCACCCATATCAAACAATAGTTCCGGTCCTCAGGGGGAATTCCTTTCTTCAAATTTAATTTTTTCGATGGGGGCGGGGGGAGGTAATACAACAACCAGTGAAATAAATGAGTACATCCTAACGTAACCTAATCTAGGGCACCAGATTCCCCAAACGTAACTTAGAGTACGGAAAATCAAAGCGTGGAGACAAGGGAAGAATCCTAACCTGGTATCACGAAACCTAACTGAGGACACTATGTATTACTTGACCCATCTTAACCTGACCTAGAGAACCATAAATTATGAATATAATTTATTTGTTGTTCTCTTTGGGAATTCACTGTGATCGCTCATTATTGTTGAAAAAATGTAGGGGTGTAATAGATTAAGTAACCACTCTCGACAAAAATGAATGTAAAATTTCTCAACATCATATGAAAAACTATCATAAAAATATTATATATTTAAAATCACTGACTTGCTGAGTACCCGTCAGTTACATAACTTACGAACATACAAATACAACATAATAGCATCTGAAAATACTAGCACAAAAAACACTAGCCTGTTTCACATTCGAAATTGATTACCTCCTATGTATGCCAAACCTTTTCAGAGCCTCCGCACATCGGAAAATCGTTCTTAGCGAGTAATTTTCTTTCTCGTAATGAAATTGTTATTTTGACCATATATCCCCAGCAGGCTTAATTTCCAGTACGCAGAACTCAAAGAAAACCAAAAGCATACAAAACAGTCCTTCAGAACACCGCGAGGTCGCAGCAGGGTTATGTTTGTTATATAAAGTTTATTATAAAAGTCTAGCACTTATTATTGCCTACACAACTAGCAGATATCCTTCCCCTTCCTACAAAAAAAAAAAAAAAAAAATGATTATTCACGCACCCTTTGACGTTCTATACGAGAACTACAATCTAGAGAGAACTTATCAATCAACTAGGAAAAAACGACCGTTCTTTGAGGTATGAGTATTTATTATCCAATTTTGATGTAATCTTGATGCTCCAGGAAATTATTACGCTTCTTTTTCTTTCTTTATACCATTCTCAATATTATTAAGCTATAAACTATTCTTTAATTGTGATACTTTCGTTGGGAGCAATTATATATAGTAATGCTACATCTCGAGCAACATAAAAGATATGATGGAAATAATTATTTTCCTGTTCGGAGAGAAAAAAAAAATACGTAACCAATTTCTAGGCAACATACAGTAATTTTACTAAACTGTAAAGCCTACTTCTAGTGGATAATTCCTACTATTTATCACATCATAACGTACCCATAGTCAACTGTAATGGGAAATTTCTCATAGGTATATATAGATAGACAACGAACGCAGATTAATTTTTAGTTACTCTCTATGACTATTTACGTGCAGGAGAATAGCGGAAAAAGTTTTGCTTAGATTTCATTTTGTATGCCTAAATCGGATTAATTTCCACCAAGGTACATAATTCATTAGTATGTACATTGAAAATAATATTTATTCTTCACACATTTTCCTCTATATTGGTAAAAAAGTATCCTAGTAATTGCTTCCCAGGAGTAAAATTCATTCAGTCCTAGAGAAATTAAAATTTTATGTTCACTATAACTTCCAACACATTTAGATAAATGTAATTCTCTTTTTCTTTCAATGTAATGTTTCATATACCTTTAATTGCTCGCAAAATGCACGATATAGATGCATTAAGTTTGCACTGAGGTGAATATACTAAAATCATTCTTAGTTATACATAACCGACATGTACATGGAGACTTACAATGCTGAGAATCATCTTTTTCTTTTTAGCGTTTCTTGCGGTGAAACAGTTGCATCCAAACGAGATATACTGTATAATGTCTAACAACTGAACACTTTCTCTCTCTCTCTCTCTCTCTCTCTCTCTCTCTCTCTCTCTCTCTCTCTCTCTCTTTATTTGGCAAAAAGATTATCGGTAACAAATTCTTATACATTAATCTTAATATACAATCATTTATAACTCAGTCCTTTATTTTTATATTTCCTATATTTTTTTTATCTATACTAATAACGAATTTGAATCAACTATTTGCATTTGAAATCGGTGCCTTATAACATCAGTTTTTATATTTCCTTCATTTCTTACTATCTCGTTAAGCTTAGACAAGAAAAATGATTTTAGTAATGAATAGCTTTAGCGATGAATGAACCGTTTTTATAATTCATTTAGTTAACCACATTCTTTCTTAAAGTTTGCAGAAATGTCACTCCTTTGTAAAATGATATTTTATTTTATCTACTTTTTAAGAGTGAATTATTAGTTTTTTTTATTACAGACAAAGCCAAGAAGTCTAAAGGTTTCATTATCAGGCAAGGCAACCTACTACCAAGAAAAAGGCCGCACTTTTAACCAGTAAGTCACTATAATGAAATCATCAGATTCTTTAGCTGGGGCTGTCTAAAGTATAATGAGTATTGGGAATGGTGTTCATAACCTCGATATAGATATGTAAAATGGATTTTAAATTAAACTGGTAGTGCTTTGCACTTCTGCAAATTAGTACGACCCATTACAGACTAGTATCTCCCAAGTACATATTTCTCTACTAAGGTCAACCGAGGCCTTGTTGTAGATGTTTAGGATATGAGACTAAATGGTTCCTTCCAGACGAAATAATCCGGTGACAAAATTTAACTCAAATCTTCATTCATCTATTCCTAGGAATTACTTTCACTGAACTTTAAAAAAAGGAATTCGTAAACTAGATGAGTTGTATTTATACATTAATCATGTTTAAAAGATTATCTTGGGATTATTGTACACATTATTACAGTGTTCGTATTCCTTTGTGATATTTACTTGGAAGTGGTTATGTATGAAAAATATTTATTAGCACAGCCGAAAAAAATCTTCTGCTATGCAATTTTAAAATTTTAATAATTCCAGAAAAGCATCTTATCTCTCATTCTCTCTGAAAAGATAAACTGCAAACCCTAAAAAATATATATATATATGAAAAAGAAGGTCTGAGTTTTAGTGAAATACATTCTTGCATTACACTAAAGTTCCATTTCTATCAAGTAAAAATTATTCCCTGTGAACTACTTTAAATTTATATTAATTTATTTTATTTGAAAAATGGTGAAACTGTCAAAAACTTTTGTTAAATCAATTTCTAATATAATATATAACATTTTAATTAACAATAATAATAGTTACGATAATAACGTATAGTATCCTTGTCTTATTTCTAATTAGTTATAATAAATTAATGTCATAAGAATATCAAAAACTTTTTGAGGACAGCGGAGGGGCATATCTGAATGACGCGATGGTAAAGGGGGGAACAAACGGCATAAATCTGCCACTGTTATTATATGGAAAGATTATGTTCACATCTAATATTTCTAACACTAACATGATTGACTAGAAGCTGATAAAGTAAATCAATCACTAACCTAACTTATGTGATTTCGAACCCCACTACAAGAGGTAAGGTACCTTCATTTTTCCAAACACCCACCTACAATGCTTGTGCAAAAAATATAACTTCAAGGCTTGCAGTAACTAGCTTATCCATAAATGCAAGGAAATGAAGCACAAACACATACACACATACACACACACACACACACACACACACACACACACACACAGATATATATATATATATATATATATATATATATATATATATATATATATATATATATATATATATATATATATATATATATATATATACTGTATATTGTCACGATGCGTACCAAGTACCTAGTTATTACACAACTAATCAAAGATTTCAAAAATATACCTCACTTCAGCCAGATACCTAAGTTCTCTTAACAAAAGAATTATGACTGAATACTCTAAAGGTAACAGTGATTCCCTTAAAAAACTCATTAATCATGTGAGAAATCAAAATAAGTTTATCAAAAGAATTGTGAGGTATCTACAGTTAAACAAGAAATATAATAGAGTAAAAGGGGATTAGTTTATCAAACAACTTTAACTATTTCCCTGGTCTTAATTCATTTCAGCAAAATTAAAGGAACAAAACATGTTTGTCACTTTGAATTATGCACACTATTAGTCCTATTCACTATTTTGTTTTTAAAACTTTTAAATAAAAAAATTATTATTAAATTCAAAATTTATAATTAGAATTCACAATCTGAAAAATTTACTATTACGTAAAAACAACACAAAATCTAATTAATTCTTGAATTAAATTATTAAAATTAAATTGCAGAACTTTAATTTATCAAGAAATTAAATAATCAAGCAAAATTTAAACCATAAAGAATTATTCAAGATTTGAAAAGAAAATCTTAATAAATGAAAATTTAATCAAATATGCAATGATAAATTATTAAGAAACACTTAAATTGCTAAATAAATAAATGTTAAATCACCAATAAAATTCAGGAGATTGCAAACACAAGATCACACAAAAATACACAAAAGATTTATCAATAATAATTTCACTTGGGTAAAAATTGTCCTAATATGCCTTATTATACCATAGCAATAATAAGTAAAATTCACTTTACCTTACACAAGCTTGTGAAAACCTTTATAAAATCCCTTTCCAGCTGCTGCTTTAATTTCACAAAACACACTTTTTATATGGCGCCTTCCAAACGTATACACTTTCTCTATACTCAGATCTCAAAAGCTATATTTAATACCAGTGACCACAAATATATTACATTAAAAATGAGATACAGAGAGACAATCTCTTTTTCAAGAATGAGAGAGAGAGAGAGGGAACCAAACCTAACGGTCTCTGAAATAAGAATGAATAGATTTTTGGATTCCAGTGGAAATTCAACAGTCATATGACGTCATTAAGGCATTTTGGGTGCAAGATACAAAAAATTCTTCTAGAAGGAAGATAACGCAATTGAACGCCATCGGGACAATACATGACATAATCAATCATGAGGTCTTACTCTCAAATTTACACGTCTTTACAAGAAATTCGTATGGAACATGTAACATTACAAAATCACTTCTCTTTTTCTTGTATGAGACAAAGCTTTTACAAAAAAACAGACGGCAGCTGGGTAATTATGACTGACATGTTTTTAAAACAAAACAAAAATCCAAAGTTGGTTTTCAGGAAGGAGCTGCGATTGTACTCCCAACCAGTCAACATGTCATCTTTTGCGATGACAGCTAAAGTGAAACATACTCTTTGCTAAGACACATGTGTTCCTGACTATGCTATTATCAAGAAAGATATTATTAATTCTAAATTATGCTGTTAAGTCTTTTGAGATCTGATATTTCAATAATTATTATCATTATACACATAACACATGAAAAATAAAAAAATTAATTATTACATATTACAAGGTCACATCATATATATATATATATATATATATATATATATATATATATATATATATATATATATATATATATATATATATATATATATATATATATATATATATATATATAAATATAAATATAAATATATATATATATATATATATATATATATATATATATATATATATATATATATATATATATATATATATATATATATATATATATATATATATATATATATATATATATATACATATATATAGGGTATATATATATATATATATATATATATATATATATATATATATATATATATATATATATATATATATATATATATATATATATATATATATATATATATATATATATATATATATATATATATATATATATATATATACATACACAGTATATATTATATTTTATTATATATTTACAGATATTTTAATTCATTTATATATATAGATGAAAAGGGGCTGGTTATGCCCGTAAACTTTGTAATTTGATGAATTTATCATACCTAATTTCTGTACATGTGACTTATTATCTGGAAAAGAATACTGTGGGGGTAAGACATCAATGGCACCAAAGGGGTTGCTGGTTGGGAAGAGGTGATCAGACACAGAAAGAGAGTGAGAGGGAGAGGAAGTGAGAGAGAGAGAGAGAGAGAGAGAGAGAGAGAGAGAGAGAGAGAGAGAGAGAGAGAGAGAGAGAGAGAGAGAGAGAAAGTTTATTGGTGGTCATTCAGAGCTATCTCCAGGTAGCACCAGGTTGGTCAGTAGTACACACACACACACACACACACACACACACACATATATATATATATATATATATATATATATATATATATATATATATATATATATATATATATATATATGTAACTGAAATCAAGTATTAAGAGATGTAACTATATATTTCATATAAGAAGAATATATTACTAATAAGTTCCTATTCTTTAGGCAGTGGTCATATTTTTCAGGGAAAAAATATTTTCATCGAGAAGAATGAATCATCCTTTATTGCGCATTTGCTTGACGGGCAAAGGAGCCTGGGAAGATATTTAAGAGTAATGGATCTCTTGATTAATGACTAAGGTGCCTGATGACTGAGTTTATATCATCTTGGAGGATATTTTCTACGTCATTGAAGTATATGTCCATGAACGGAGAGAGAGAGAGAGAGAGAGAGAGAGAGAGAGAGAGAGAGAGAGAGAGAGAGAGAGAGAGAGAATGTGTTTTTGGAATAATTTGTTGATATTTATAATTCCATTTAAAGTTTAGACTTTTGGAAGAAGTCCCTTAAATGATACCAAGAAAGCATAATTGCGAGATAGGAGAGACACATATCTGTTTTAAATTTAATGAAACAACCAGTTATCATATATTGGATGAGAGAGAGTGATAGCCAAACAGACAAATAAAGACAAGGGAAGGATCGTACCTTTTTTTTTTTTTTTTTAGGAAGGACATCAGTTATTCGAGAAAAATAAAATATAAAAATTTGTCAAACACTTTTCTTTCTACGAATCTTACGAATCGCATGTAGCATTATCAGCAAAGGTATCACCAATGGATGAATGGAGTTCCATTTATGTTTTATGAAGGGAAAGTGATGGAGTTTACTGTATCATCACGTGTTATATATTAATGAATACATGGAAGGGCTTTCTATGAGGCAGTAAGGAATGATAAAAGATCTGGTTTGGTTTAGACAAGGAATGGATGTGTGGACTGACTCTTTTCGAAAATTCTATAGATTATATTGAATAAGAAGCTTATGTTAAACTATGTAAGCTTTAGTAGAACTGGTCTGACGTAAATGCTAGTCTATGGCAAGTTCTATTATGTTGCTAAGACTCGTTACTTATTTAACAGACGCCATACTAAGAGATTTAGTGGAAGAACAGATAAAGGATGAAATTTCTGAGAGCTGAAGATAATTTTGTGATTGGACTGTCGAATGGTACGGTTTGTACATGATTTCTAGTTAGTCTGTAAAACTGCAAAGAAACTTCAAAAATACATGAAACAAATGGAACATTTTGTTAAAGGACAAAAGTTGAAAATGGAATTTTAGCAGAATTAAGAAAATGAGAGTAACTGGCTCCTGAAAAAAATATTATTAGTGTGAAAGGTGAAAGAAAGAAAGTAGCTGACTGAAATGGGTAAAATTTAATAGAACAGGCGAAACAAAAACGTTAGTAGGAAATCTTTCGGGTTTTAGAAGAGGAAAATATTGTAGATGGAATCAAATTATGAAATGTGTGTAAGAACCAGATAGAAACTTCTTTATAGAGGTGAAAATGAGATTTTGAAAATGAATATAAGAAATATTATAAATATATAAATTTATAAATTATTACATATATATATATATATATATATATATATATATTATCCAGTGGTACAATTATAAAGATATAATTAAATATATATATATATATATATATATATATATATATATATATATATATATATATATATATATATATATATATATATATATATATATATATATATATATATATATATATATATATATATATATATATATATATATATATATATATATATATGTGTATATATATTATATGTGTGTGTGTGTGTATATATATATATATATATATATATATATATATATATATATATATATATATATATATATATATATATATATATATATATATATATATATATATATATATATATACTATATATATATATATATATATATATATATACTGTATAATCATGAAGCTGTTGTTGGTTAATGGTTTTGACCTTCAAATGGTGTTGTTGGATATATATATACTTCTGTCATATATATATGTATCGAGACCCAGTGGTATATATCCATTTATCACTTAATAAAATTCCCTTTAGTGACATATTCCCTTATATATATATATATATATATATATATATATATATATTCCTGAAATAGCGTGAATTGGACAATGTCCAAATGGTGTTTTGGAAGCTTAATGATTGTATATAAATCATGGTGATATAAATAGTTTTAAATGATCTTTGTACACACACATTGTATATAAATCACATGTGATAAAAGTTTCACACACACACACACACACACACACACACACACACACACACACACACATATATATATATATATATATATATATATATATATATATATATATATATATATATATATATATATATATATATATATATATATATATATATATATATATATATATATATATATATATATATATATATATATATATATATATATATATATATATATGTAGAGATAAATATATATACTTCCTGTAAATTCGATTTCCTTACTTAACTTTTAATTCATCTGTTATTCATTTGCTTATCGAGTCGGGAATTTGGCGGGCGCCAAACAAAAACCGCGCTTACTTGAACCAGTCAGTAGCCATTAGCTAAGCCTCCTTACTCCCCCACCCAACATTGCGCAATCCAGCAACAATACAAACCCCCTTTCCCCCCCATCACGTGATGGGGAGACATGTAGTGATAGGGGAGGCCAAAAGGGCCATTTAGCGCTAGGGAACAGGTCAGATTCTAAGCTGTAGGCATATAATAATAAGTGTGCTTTTCCTCTGCCCTTTAGCTTGTTCTTTTGACATGCTTGCAGGTACGGGTTGGCCCAACGCCAGACACTCGAAGAAACCATGCTTTTGAAAAGCAAGGAGATGCTCCCCTGACTTGGCCTGTAGCACAAGCACTGCATTTTTTTCCTGCTCTGCTGGTTGAACTAACTTCGACGGACATCTGGAATGGTTGTAGGTGCCAACAAAGGTCATAAAAAGATCGTACAGTGCAAGTAGTCAATACCAGCCCTTCCCCCTTTTACTTAAACTCCTTAAAATTCCATTTCTTTAAACTTTTAACTTCTGCCTCCACAAAGCAATCCTCCCTTTGTTAGAATCCTGCCTGTATCCCATGCCTTACCATTTCCATGCCTTGAATTCAGTAAAGATCCCGCGATAACCATCAATTATTCCTACACCAGTGAAATTTAAGGGCTATTTAGGTTAAGCTATATCTGTGTTAATTTTATCTTTGTGTGAGTGCAATCACGTGTTCATTGTTAAGTCTACGCTGCTCCGATTCTCAGATTGTGCCTACGTGATTTCATTATAAGCATCTTCTAGGCTACGTCATGTTTAGTATTTAAGAACGTGTATTGGGTGATATTTCAGAGGTGGATTCCATCTCCTTCAGTGTATACCGTCATTCCTAACTTAGAACGTCTCTTTCAGGGAACACACGCGGAACGATCGTAATCCATGCTTCAGTATCTCCTGATGATTCCTGGCCGCAGTCAGTAACAAATTCCGTTGTGGCCCGAATGTTCACATGAATTATCCTCCCATCCTGGAGTTCCATCATTTGCATTACCTGAGACTATTTTGTGTAATCCGGGCAAGACAGAATGTTATTATAATCATTGACCTGATTGTATTGCATATTTTTAATCAACTCGCTTGTTGCAAAATCATTGCATCATTGTTCCCTGTGTCCTATAACTAAATCTGCCCCTTAGTGATTATGTTGTTCTATGTTTCATTGTTTACTTGCTAAGTCTGTAAATAAACCCCTGTAAATTTGTAAAAGCAGTCTACTTCCCATAAGGAGACCTTCCTTATTCAACTGTAAATCCAGGAAAATCTAAGGCAAACTTTCAAATAACTTTTCCTTTTGCTCATAAACTGGGCTTTCTTGGTTTTGTGGCAGCATCAATTATAATTTCGTTTCAATTTTCTCTCACCAGCCAAGGGCCAGTTTATGACAATATATATATATATATATATATATATATATATATATATATATATATATATATATATATATATATATATATATATATATATATATATATATACATAATATATACTTTAGTTATATATATATATATTTATGAATATATATATATATATATATATTTGTATATATATAATATTCACTTTAGTTCTTCATAATTGCATTTGAACTTTAAATTTAATTTGTTTATAACATTCATTTCAGAAATTCCATTTGCTATATATATATATATATATATATATATATATATATATATATATATATATATATATATATATATATATATATATAGATAGAGAGAGAGATATAGAGAGGTTAATGGCCCAGGTTCTAGGGCCATTTGTATTGAGGTGTATCTGTTTTAAGATGTCTCTGGTAGCCGTGGCTCTTCCTTGGGTTAGCAGATCCCTTCTCTTTTTGTCAAAACTTTTCTCCTAAACCTGTCTTCACAGAAAGGCCTACTGAAATGAGACACTGATATACAAAACTATACTTTATTGACAAATTTAACGAATTAACTCAGCAAAAGCTACCATCATGAAATTAAGTGATTCACACCCCCTATCAATGGGAAACATAAATAGAGGTAATACTGTTTCACAAACAAGCATCGACATTATTTTATGCCAAGTAATACTAGTGAATAACCCCCTTATCATCAGGCAAAGTAATAAGTTCGTAACGACCACAATAAAAGTCATATCGTATGTAAAACTAAAAATAAACACCACTTCCAATAATTCGTCCTCCCAGGACGCTGTTCAATTCCTGTTGGAAGAAACATTCCATTATATTAAAACTAGGAATGAATGTACACATTCAAGACAGAAATAAACAATGCATAAATGGTCAATTTCACTATGTAGACATCGTTTAGTTTCACTGCTTCCAAACCAGGGGTTTTCCTTCTAAAGTCTGGAAGAGATATAAATGTCACTGGCCGATTTTACTTACGTTCTATGGCAGTAAATAATGTAACTTCATAATGGCGATCTTAACACAATTCACCACTAACCAAATAGACCCAGGTCTCTTAGTCCAATGCCCTTGCAAGAGTCTATCACCCGGATTATATACCGTGGGCGATTGCACACACACACACACACACACACACATATACCCCACTGGAACCTGGGCACTTCCGGCGCACCAGTTCAAAGCTCTATCATGCTGTTTCCATGTGTTCGGATCATGATCAAATAGTTCTCTTGTATCCGACTGAGCAAATTCCAATGTCAACACAAATGAACCTCCAGCGAAGCACCACTGACAGGTCATCACATAGTTCTTCTCTGTTGTCCAATGAGAACAAAGACTTAATAGGAGCTTGGACCACCTACTTCTGGACGTCCTCGTCCAGATACGATAACTGTCCAATCAAAAGTTCAGTAAGGGCCAACTCCAAAATCATAGCAAAAAATATGCACTAGATACGAGAATTAAATGTCTCGTAACACAGGTGTTATTCCAATAACAGTTCTTTTATGGAACACAACACTTGAAATCTTGCATTCTTGGTGATCCAGCTATGCTGAACGGCCTGTGACTGCACAAGCCCATGCTTTCCTTCGTGTCTTGAATTCCTGGTGATCCAACTATGCTGAATGGCTTGCGACTGCACAAGTCCATGTTGCATGTGGAGCTCACGAATCCTTTGCGCCCAACAGATGTCTCCCAGCAAAGACAGCGATTTGTAGACATCCTGCTAGATATCTCTCCAAAACCCTGGATCTTCTCATAAAAGCGCAGGCGTAGAAACCTGCAGGCGTACTGTACAGTAGACAGCTCCTATATCTAACTTGTATAAATTGAGGCTCATAGAAGACATTCCAAATAACTCTGCTGTGAGGAAGTGGTGTCTTACGTAAGTTGGTCATATCGACAGTCAACTCAAAAAGGTAACTAGTCTACTCAAAATGCCATATTATTACTGAAATATTAAGACTACTAGGGCAAAGGTCATATGATAAAAACGTGAAGCAATTCCAAGTTGCTAACTGGAATTTCCACAATCAATCCACTGTCAGATACACTAACTTTAAGATACTCTCCATACAAATTCTTCCCAGTAAAAATTACCCAAGAAATCTACCAATATACTGAATTCATTACAGGCAATCCTAAACATCCGAGAGGTGACATATCTCATAAAGTCATCAAAGTTTTACGATGGTTAGCAAATACTGCTCAATGCCTGCTTAATTCCCAGCAAAATGGTAATTGACATACTGGCAATGGCTCCTATGATCATAACAACTACAATTACCAATGGTACAGCCCTCTTGATTCTAAAAGAGAACTGAAAAATCCAAATACCCAAATTTGGAAGACATATTAAAGTCTTCCTAATCTTATCCTAAAACCTAACTGATTTACCCAAACCTGTAACAGATCAGACAAATTCCGTCCGATATACTAGTTACCCCCCTAAAATCTTAAGTAACAAAACCTTATTCTGTAACTCTATCTTTAAAGGTATTGCATCAGACGATAGCTATACATCATAAGTATTCTTATTTAATAACACATGGGTGTAACCTCACTACGAAATTAACCCATGGCACGATTTACAAAGTCATGTGAATGAGAACCATTAACTCAAAACAACAGATTACTAACACCAAATGCAAACAATTAAGTCCCCAATCACAGATGAGATCCATAAAAAAATCAAACAACCAACACAATTCATATATCTGTGGTATTTTGCACTTAATTTTAACTAAGTATTGCAACCCATATGAGCAAAAATTAAACTCAGACAAATGAAGATTTATATAACTCTACGGACCAACGTCCTCCCCAGTAAAAAAAAAAAAAAAACAATACAAGTTACGCTCATTTACAACCCATTAAAAACAGACAAAGAAAGGGAAAAAACGAAAAAGAAATTATCATAACCACAGTACAACCCAGGAATTAACCCATACGATTCCCATTAACCCTTCTTTTTAATCTTAGACACACCTGTGTTGTCATTTAGAACAACAAATCTATTCCTCTTCTTTACTTCCACAACATGGAAAGGACCTTCAAATTTAGGAACTAGCTTATAGTTCAACGGATTCCTGACATTTATCTTCACATAAACCCTATCTCCAACAGCCACTTTAACTCTATCTGGCTTTGCATTGCTCCTGTCTACCATGTCTCACGTTTTAATTTCCAGATTCTTAGCAGGATGTGCACATCTCTCTTTCGCAGTGGAAACCAGAGATTTAACTATATCATCACCCCAATGGAATAGGCAACAAACCAAACACACCCCGCACTAGATAACCAATCAGCGCCTCATTGGGAGACATTCCAATGGTATTGCTTAACATAGTGTTGATACTATGTTGCACCTGTGGAATATAGCAATCCCAATTTGGATCATTACCCCCGTACGGTCATCCGAAGAGCTTCAATGACCTTCCTATTTGCTCATTCACACAGGCCATTCGCATCTGGTCTATAGGGAATATTAGTGACTTTCTGAATGCCCATTACATCCGCAAGACACGCCAACGTCTTGTTCATAAATTCCCTACCTTTATCTATAATCAGAACCTCAGAAACCCCATAACGGCAAATATACCCATTAAAGAATGATACTGCTACCTCTTCAACGGGAAAATCTCTATGAACGTAGTTAATTCGTCAACAACCACCAACAGGTTCCTATGGCCACAACTAAATTCACAGAAATTGCTCAAAAAGTCCATGTGGACTCTTGCTGTGGGTCTTGTGGGAATTGGGAATGAACCAAATTCACAAGAAGCGACCCTTGATGGCTTACACGCATTACAGACTGAACAACTTCTCACAAAGTCTTCCACCGAAGTAAGCATATTCTTCCAAAAAAATTGTCCCTGTACATTCTGATAAGTCTTCCTCAATCCCCAAATGTGGACTGCCAGACCTACCGGGAACAATTTCTAACGCCATAGTTACTAAATTCCCAGGAACAACTATTTGCGTCGTATCACCTTTATCCTCACGATTCCTCAGTCTGTATCTAATCTTCCTAACTAACAAATTACCCTCTAATTCAAGCCCTGCAAAAGGCAGCTTATAACCATTCCTAACTAATTCCTCTCAAAGAAACGCTTTTGCATCTCTCAAAATCTCATCTTCATCTTGCATAGATTCTACTAAACTAATATCCCAACCTATGCTATCCCCGGATACATAACTTACATGAGTACCCTCTTCATCAGCAAAACTTCTACTAAGGGCGTCTGCTACAACATTTTGTCCACCCTCTATATACTTAAGCTTAGCACCAAATTCCCTGATTGTCAAATACCACCAAGCTCTTTTTGGGGAAAGATTCGGCTTATTAAAAAGATCCAACAATGGCTTATAATCCATCAGAAATTCTGCTTGATTGCCCAACAATATTTTAAAGTGTACTAAACTAGACACTACAGCAAAGGCCTCTCTGTCTATGTCTACTACAGACCATAACCGTTCATTACTATCTCGTGTCTTAAGTTTCCTACTGTAAAATGCAATCGGATGGAGTCTTCCATCAAACTTCTGCATAAGGCTTGCCCCTATACCATCATAACTAGCGTCTGTTACCAACGTGAAAGGACGTTCCAAATTAGGAAACTTCAACACTGGGGGATTTACCAAGGCATCCTTAATCCTCTGAAATGCTACTTGCTGTCCATCTCCCCATAAAAACTGCACATCATCCCTCAGAACATCTGTCAAGGGAGATGCCAGAACAGGAAAACCCTTCACAAATCTACAGAAAAATTCAGCCATCCCTAAAAATGACCGAACCTGCTTCTTATTCTTGGGAACAGCAAAATCTACAATTGCCCTAACTTTATCATCATTCACTCTAACACCCTCTTTAGAAATGACATGACCTAAATATACTATCTGCCTCTTGAGAAAATTACACTTAGTTAACTTTATCTTCAAACCTGCCAATCTAAGCCTCCTAAAGACTTCCATACGAACTTCTAAATGCTCAGTGGCAACTAGGATGTCATCCATGTATATAAAACCTTTTTTCCCTAACAAGCCATGCAAAACTGTATTCGTTAGCCTAGTAAATGTCATCGGACTGCCTGCTAAACCATAATGCCCGAGCTCATAATGCCCCTTCGGCGAACAGAAAGCCATGTACTCTCTACTCTCCTCGCTAAGTGGTATACTTGTAAGTACTCTTGCATCAGATCAATTGAGGAGTAAATCTCCTAGCCTCAAATTTCAATGCATAAATCTGGCAAACATGCCACAGGGTAGCGATCAGGAATGGTTTTCTCATTCAACTTCCTAAAGTCCACACAAACCCAGACTGAACCACCCTTCTTAGGCACTGCCAACAATGGGAAATTAAAAGGTGAGGAACTGGGCCTGATGATGCCTTCTTCCTCCCACTTATTAACCTCTTGCTCTACCTGTTCCCTAATCTTAAAAGGAATCCTATATGAAGGAACAAAAATAGGCTTAGTTTTGTCCTCTAAGTGAACCTTGTGTTCTAACACATTTGTTAATCCTAAGTTATCCCTCTGAGTGCGACCATGTCTGCAAACTCAGCCAGAACATCTTCTACACCGCCAGCATATTCTTTATAATCAGCATTGGCTAACTAATCCCTAAAAACTTGCCTTCTAGCCTGTAATTCTGCTTCTGAAAAACTACAAAAATCCCCAACAGCATCACTGAATTATCTTCATTGACCGAGTCAAGAAAGTCGATTGCAAAAGAAAAAGGTAATTGCAAACTGAATCATTACAATTTAGCAACTCTACCCAAAGTATGGTGCACTTGACACCCTATTTATAGAACCCATTCACAATACCCCCTTTTGAACACCTTGAGTCTTTCGAGACACCCTGACTTCATTCATTTGAACACCTTGAGTCTTTCAAGACACCCTGAATTTGTTCTTTTGAACACTTGAAGTCTTTCAAGACACCCTGAGTTCGTTCATTCTACACCCTGAGTCTTTCAAGACACCCTGATTAAAAAGGGAATATTCTAACCCCTGAGTCTTCCAAGACACCCAATGAATAAGTTCTTTCAAATACCTTTAGTCTTTTGAGACACGCTGAATTCGTTCATTTGAACACCCTGAGTCTGTTGAACACCCTGAATAAGTTCATTCGAACACCCTGCGTCTTTCAAGACACCCTGAATAAGTTCATTCAAGCACCTAGAGTTTTTCTAGACACCCTGAATAAGTTCATTCAAGCACCTTGAGTTTTTCAAGACACCATGAATTAGCTCATTCAAACACCTTGAGTCTTCCGAGACATATTGAATTCATTCCTCATGAATATCATTTGAGTCTCATTCAGACATATTGAATTTGTTCCCCAAAAATACCCTTGAGTCTAATCAGATATATTAAATTCGTTCATCACAACCTTGAGTCTTTCAAACTATCTAAATTAAAACTTTAGCCCCAGCCTAAGTTCCCAGGAACAAATGTAGGTGTTTGTTCTGAAACTTGCCCATAGAGCACCACTGGCCCCTTCCCTGTGGCCTAAGTTATTATTATTATATTCAAAGGTTACATCCCCCTCTGCACCATCTCAAGATATCTAAGGGAACCAGGATCCTACTAAATGATGAACTCAAGCTCTACATGGAGGCTGGGAAGGAATTGGAACTGATGGGCAAAACCCTGAGGGATTGGGTCCAAGAGAGGCTAAGTTCTGCCAAGGAAGAAAAGGAGAAAGAGATAATAGCCCAGGAGAAACGAGAAGAGGCCGAAAGGGAAGAAAGGGAGAGGGAAAGGGCAGAGAAGGAGAAGGAGAGGATAGCCCAGGAGAAATGAGAAGAGAATTAAAGGGCAGAGAAGAAGGAAAGAGTGGAAAGGGAGAAGGATAGGGTGTATCAGCTTGCACTCCAAAGGCTCTATGGAGGAGACCCCTCCTCCTGACGAAGATTTACTCCCTGATGACGCTGACCTGGCGGCAGTGCCATGGTTGCATGACCAGCCTGGCACCCTACCTGCCGAAATAAATAACTTCAATGATCCTGCCACCGCCTCCTCAAAGAGGCAGATGCCTCAGCCCCTGCTCTGAGCCAGGAACAGGTTATCAGAGCCCAGACTAAAGATGCCACTCTGCGATGCCAAAGCCTGGAGGCTGCTACCATCGAGGATGAGGTAAAGGACTTGGTAAAGGACGACTTCTTGCTCGAAGATGACATGCTATACTGAAAATTCCTAGGGAGGAATGAGCTGCCCCATATTCTTCATCGGCTCATGGTAGTACCTTCATCCTTGTAGCAGGACCTCCTTCACCTGGCCCATGATGGCCTTAGAGGACACTTCGGTGTCACTTGAACCACCTGAGCAATTAAGGAGAATTTTTACTGGCCCGCCCTTCTCTGGACCGTCAAGGCATTTGTCACACCATGCCCAACGTGTCAGCTGATGGGCAACCCAAATGAGGTCGCCCGAAAGGCGCCGAGGAATCGGTGGGAGTCCCCTTCCAGGAAGTCTGCATAGACTACTTCACACCCTAGGGGTGTATCAAGAGCAAGTCAGGGAAACTTGCCCATAGGACACCACTAACTCCTTCTTTGTGGCCTAAGTTATTTTTATATTCAAGGGTCACAACGCCCTCCCCACCATCTCAAGATGTCTAAAGGAACTAGGACCAAACTAAATGATGAACTCAAACTCTACGTGGAGCCTGGGAAGGAATTGGAACTGACGGGCAGAAACGGAAGAGAAGGGGAAGGAAAGGGCAGAGAAGAAGAAGAGGATGACCAGGAGAAATGAGAGGAGAAGTAAAGGGCAGAGAAAGAGAAGGAAAGGGCAGAGAAGAAGGAAAGGGCAGAAAGGAAGAAGGAAAAGGGTGTACCAGCTTACACTCCTAAGGCTCTATGGAGGAGACCCCTCCTCCTGATGAAGATTTACTCCCTGATGACCCTGACCTGGCGGCAGTGCCATGGTTGCATGACCAGCCTGGCACCCTACCTGTCAAACCTGTTCATGATCCTGCCACCACCCTCCTCGTTACAGGAACAGATGCCTCAGCCCCTGCTTTGAGCAAGGAACAGCTCATCAGAGCCCAGACTGAAGGAGCCACTCTGAGATGCCACCTCCCGGAGTCTGCTACGGATGAGGACTAGGTAAAGGACTTGGTAAAGGACGACTTCCTGCTCAAAGATGACGTGCTATACTGAATAACCCTAGGGAGGAATGGGCTGCCTCATGTCCTTCATCACCTTGTGGTAGTACCTTCATCCTTGCAGCTGGACATCCTTTGCCTGGCCCATGATAGCTTCAGAGTACACTTCAGTGTCACTTGAACCACCTGAGCCACTGAGAGAAATTTTTACTGGCCTGCCCTTTGCTGGACAGTCAAGGCATTTGTCGCACCGTGCCCAACGTGTCAGCTGACGGGAAACCTGAATGAGGTCATCCCAAAGGCAACGAGGAAGAACATCCCTTGGTGAGAGTCCCCTTCCAGGAAGTCTGCATAGACTACTTCATGCCCCAGGGGCATATCAAGAGGAAGTCAGGGAACACACATTGCCTCACGATCATTGATCACTTTACGCTGTACCCTGAGGCTATCCCTGTACAAAGCAAGAGCGCAAAAAGTGCTGTAAAGGTGATGACTCAATTCTCCTGTCACTTCGGTTTCCCCAGACAATGAAGGTGACCAAGGGCGTCACTGCATATACAAGGAGTTCAAAGACAGCATGGGCAGCCATGTTTTCAAGCACATCTACTCAACTCCTTACTATCCACAGAGCCAGGGCATCATTGAACGGTTCCACAAGACCCTGGACAGTACCCTGGGCAAACTGAAGCAGGAAGGAGGGGCCTCCGGGGAGGAGAACCTCCCCTAAGCCCTCTTTGCCATCTGGCAGGCTCCTTTAGAGACCACAGGCTACAGTCCCTTTGAGTCACTCTATGCTCACTCTACCCACAGTCGCTCATCACCTTGTATGAGGCCTGGACAGACCCCACCAAACTAGAGTGGGCAAGGGACCTTCCTGATATCCAACACAAACTTCCAGCTGCTTGAGCAGTAGCTAAAGCCAATGAAGCAGCCTTGTAAGAACAAGTCAAAATCCAATTCAACAAGGGCTCAGACATGCTCATCCGAGGTAGGCGATCAAGTCCTTGCCCTTTGGACAGGAGCCACCGCCACTGGGAGACACAATTCACCTGGCCTCACAAGGTTTTTAGCAAGCGAGGGGCCCTGAATAACTTGGTGAACTGTAGCAAGAAGAGGGCCAAGTGGCTCCATGTAAATTTAATGAAACCCTACTTCTCACAAAGCCCCAGTTGCCCTGACAATCCTCTGCCACCTACAGGAGCCATAGTGGGCATGGCCGCCATCGTGCTGCTGCCCTCCAAAAATTCAAAGGTGCTCCAAAGAATCCAATATGTCATGCAGAGTCTAGATGACCAGAAGCGAGCCTACGTCCTGCAGCTGCTACAAGAACACCAGCCCGTCGTGCAAGGTAGACTGGGTTGCGTGAACATGGCAGAACATATCATGCACCTGCAGGACAAGGCCGAGCCTATATCTCAGGGGCACTGCAAGGTAAACCCTAACAAAGCCCAATGAATCGGGGAACAGGTCAAGCTCCAACTCAAGCTTGTCCTGATTAAGTGGAGCCGGGACCCGTGGTCTTCCCCTGTCATCCTCATTCCCAAGGAAGGTGTTGACTACCGCAAGTTAAATGAGGTGACAAAACCCAAATCTTATCCACTCCCAAGGATCGAGACCTGCACTGATAGCTTAAGTACCGCTTCCTATCTAAGCAAGATAGACTTAGAAAAAGGATACTGGCAGGTGCCTCTGTCAGAGAAATCGTGTCCTCTGACAGCCTTCATCACTCCGAGAGGCCTATATCAGTGCCGAGTGATGCCCTCCAGACTACAGAACACCCCCAGTTGCTTCCAGAGAATGATGAAGAAGATCCTCGAAGGCATCGACATAGTCACTTATGCTCAGACCTGGGAAGAGCACCTGGCCTTTCTTCACAAGATCCTTGATGCCCTCAGACAAGCCAAGCTGGTTATCAACCAGAACCAAAATATGAGCCTGATGCACTGTGTATCAATATCCAGGATTGCAACTGGAGAATTGAGCACATCAAGGGAATGGATAATAAAATTGCCAATATCCTATCTAGGCACCATGATTAAGGCTCTTGGTTAATGAAGCTCGAATAATAGATACTTTGCATTTGCCAGAAGCCACCTGCAGGGTTAGTGCCATGTTAATGGCCTGCCTTATCGGTGACTCTTAAAAGGTGTTACTTCCTTTTATTATTTGTATGTTTTGAGTAATTTGTAACCCTTGGTTTCCATAGACACTACTGAGTATTGACATATCACATATACTTGCAATGAGTGCCTCCTGGAACTTGCGTTTATAGTGCCTGAATGGCACTGAGCTGTCACTCTCAAGTATTGTGGCAGCATCTAACTAATTCCATAATTTCCTTGTTGTAATGCTCTTCAAGGCAGACTAACTACATATGTGTAAACAAACTACTTGAGTTATTATTAATAAAATGCATGAAGTATCCTTAGAATAAACCTAGTACTAATTCATTTTATAACTGTACTGTTACGTATGAATATACCTTGATTAACATTCATCATAAGCTGCTTTAACATAATATGATGTTTTCACTGATAGAATATAACATTCTGGCAGCAAGTATTCGCTCTGCGATTAATGTAAGTCATTTTGATGTTTGCCTCTTGAAATTTATTGTTTCACAAAAGTTTAAGTTAGAATATAGGGTACCGAAGGGAAGTGAGAGAAGAATAAATTAAGAATTCTAAGTGCTTGCTGGTAATCAGATTAGGTGTGAATGCTAACTTGGTTGGGGAGGTGCAACAAAGGAACCTTCTTTCTAAGCAACCTCACCAACCTTGAATGATATTGAAGTAAGTGATATAGGAATAAAACTTCTTTTATTCAACTGTTGCTAAAAGAACTGTGGGTATCATTCATCCTTTCACCAATTTTCTCCCTCTTCCCTATATGGGTATACCCTTAATACTTCCTCTGTTCAAAGTGACTGCCAAAGATCCTTATCCTCAGATGCAGCCTTTGAAGATGCAACTCCTTGCCAGAGGTGGACAACCAGCAAAGGAGGAAAACAAAAGAGGGAGCGGCCGGCTACAGCAGCGAACATTTGCCTGGCTGCCATGACACTTGGGAAGGTGATCCCACCATGTGGGGTTGACCACCCCATGTGCGACCTTTAGAAAGTGGAGCAGTGGCCACCATGACACCTGGGAAGGTGATCTCACCACTCGGGGCTGACCACATGTGTGCGACCCCTCTTTAGAAAGCGGAGAGGGCATTGACTATGATGCCACCTACCAGGATGTCCAATCATAATCCCCCTGAAGCTTCATAAGGACTGCAGACCAGGACTTCGAGTCTGAGAAGTGCCCAGAACTTAACCAAGGACACTTGTGATCCTTCCCTCTTGCCTACCCCTTGTACTTCCTCCACATGCTCATCCTCGAGCCAGTACCTATTTGTAGGTGGCACCCCTTTCATTTTCCTCCCTCCACCACCAACGCCCTATCAGACAAGGACCTGGTGAAGGTAATGTACCGAAATAAGTTTTTTTTTAGTCAGTCACAATCCTGTAATTCCTTTGTCTAATTTATTTTCCATTTCACGGTGCGAGTGCCCTAAATACCTTTATGTTGAAGTGTTAAGTGTTAATGTAATTGTGCATTGAGTGATTGGAACTGAGTTGCCTGGTACCATCCATGCATTTCTTCAGTTCCCTGTGAGTGTGTTATTGTTTCGTGCAAGTAACCATATTGCATCTCATTGCAGATCAGTCTTGGGTGTCAACTTCCCACAAAATCCAGTGGCCTTGTAACCATCCCCATACTCTACACCCCTACACTGTCCCTTCCATGAAGACATCATCAGCGTTGAATATTTATCCTGTTTAGGATCCACTCATTTAGCAGGACCTTGTTATTACCTGCCCCGTAATTCTTCATTCTTCTAATCTGCATGTGTTATGTAAATATAATTAATTAAGAGAACCCCCTCTGAGTTTATGGAATATTTCCTCACATGAAGAAGGCTGTAAGCCAGGTTTTTCCATTTATATTGAATCTTCTATGGATCTGCCTTAAACAGACAGATATTTAGTCAAAACATGGTAGTTCTCTTGGTAATGTAAGGAACTTCTGTGATCATCCATTGCAGCCCAGAATTCCAGTAAGTATCCAATGTTGAGACATAGCAATATACACACACACACACATATATATATATATATATATATATATATATATATATATATATATATATATATATATATATATATATATATATATATATATATATATATATATTGTGTGTGTGTGTGTGTGTGTGTGTGTGTGTGTGTGTGTGTGTGTGTGTTTGATTTACATTATTAAAAGTATTTCAAAGCAAGTAATAATATATTTTTTTTCAATCCTGGTTTCATTACACTAATGTAAATAACAGTATAAAATATGCTGGAGAATTTCCCGCAATAAAATGTGGTATTAGCTTCATTTTTTTTAAATACTAATACGGCTAGACAACGGTCATTTCAATCCTTTTTATTCTTGCATGTGTATATTTCATTGTATTTTTTTCTTATGTTCCTAATGATATTCTTCATACTTTTGGAAAGAAATAAAAGAAACATTTACCTCTCTCTCTCTCTCTCTCTCTCTCTCTCTCTCTCTCTCTCTCTCTCTCTCTCTCTCTCTCTATCTCTATCTATCTATATATCCATATATATATATATATATATATATATATATATATATATATATATATATATATATATATATATGTGTGTGTGTGTGTGTGTGTGTGTGTGTGTGTGTATAACTGAATCACGAAAATATGGAACGTGATGAATATAAAAATAAAGATAAAATCCATGAAGGAGAAAATTTAAAACACTGGAGTGCTGCAGGCCTTTCGACACTTGTCCTTTACTTAGCAGACTGAAGAAATATAAAAGTATGCTTACAAAGAAAGCTCATATAAATGACAGATGGGGATTATAAAGGAAACACATGTACCTGGAATCCAACACAATTGAAGAATTAGTAGAACTGCCAAAACATGATTAAATATTTAAGAGGTTTTTACAAAAAAAGATTAGGATCAACCGTTCAGGAGCAGGGACAGGACAATTAAAAGATTATACAGGTTCGTGACTGACCACCTAAAAATTTTTAGTACAACACGATAATTCTCTTTTTTTTTTTGTAAACAATAATAACTTTTTGCAAGATGAAAATTTTTACAAATAAAAATTATATTAAACATATGATATATAGAAAATGTATATAAAGTAGCTACCTTGTAATTAAGTCAGTGATTTTATCTTTTAGGTCATTCTTGAACATTTTTTAATACAGGGTCCAAATAATACATGCCAGGGCTAAGATTAAAATTACAGCTGGAAGTAAGCTGGATAATAGCGGACTCAATAGATTTCTTGAAGAAATCTTTCGATCTAACAATCACTGAACTTTCAGTCAATTTATCCTGTGAGAGTTTTCACTTAAATGAATGAATATAGCATTGGATGCTTGTCCAGTTTTGACTGAATACTTATGTTCCTTAATACGTACATCTAAATCTTTGCTAGATTGGACAATATAAAATGAGGCAATCCAAACATGGAATTTTATATATTATGTTGTTGTTTTTTTTCTTTAGGGCTATTTTTATTAACATTCTCTTGAGTGTGTTATTATAAGAAAAAGCGAGTTTTACATTAAAGGTTTTAACAATGATTTTGTTTTCAAAACCACTAAAATAAGGCAAGCTAAGAATGTTCTTAGGGTTTCTTTCTTCATGTTACTTTCACTATAAAACTTTTGTGGGCTTTGTTATAACAAATATCTAGTATATGTGAAGGATAACATAAATCTGTCCCTATTTTCTTATGTATTTAATTTCTTTATCCAAATACTGGGACTGACAATGCAAAGGCTCATAAAAACATAGAGAAAAAATTGATATTTTGATGTTGAGGTGATGGCCTGAATAAAAATGGACATAAGTTAAGTTGTTGGTTGGTTTCCTATAAATACTGAATTTACATTGAAATGGTTCTCTATGTATTAAAAAATCCCTAAGAGGGCAGTTGTCTTTTTCTAATTCTAACGTAAACTTAATGGATGGTACCTGGTTATTCAAATTACAGAGTAAATCATTTACATCAATACCAGCAGGCAAAACAGCTAAAATATCGTCAACATACCTATACCACTTTAAAGGAGTATATGGAATTCTTTGAAAAACGATATATACCTAATATCATTTATACTCCTTTAAAGTGGTATAGGTATGTTGACGATATTTTAGCTGTTTTGCCTGCTGGTATTGATGTAAATGATTTACTCTGTAATTTGAATAGCCAGGTACCATCCATTAAGTTTACGTTAGAATTAGAAAAAGACAACTGCCTCCTTTCTTAGATGTTTTAATACATGAGAACCATTTTCAATGTAAATTCAGTATTTATAGAAAACCAACCAACAACTTAACTTATGTCCATTTTTATTCAGGCCATCACCTCAACATCAAAATATCAATTTTTTTCCTCTATGTTTTTAAGCCTTGCGCGTTGTCAGTCCCCAGTATTTGGATAAAAAAATTAAATACATAAGAAAAATAGGGACAGATTTATGTTATCCTTCACATACTAGATATTTGTTATAACAAAGCCCACAAAAAGTTTTATAGTGAAAGTAACATGAAGAAAGAAACCCTAAGAACATTCTTAGCTTGCCTTATTTTAGTGGTTTTGAAAACATAAAATCATTGTTAAAACTTTTTAATGTAAACCTCGTTTTTCTTATAATAACACACTCAAAAGAATGTTAATAAAAAATAGCCCTAAAGAAAACAACAATACAATATATAAAATTCCATGTTTGGATTGCCCTCTTTTTATATTGGCCAGGCTAGCAAAGATTTAGATGTACGTATTAAGCAACATAAGTATTCAGTCAAAACTGACAAGCATCCAATGCTATATTCTTCATTTAAGGGAAACTGTCACAGGATAAATTGAACTGAAAGTTCAGTGATTGCCAGATACGAAAGATTTCTCTTCAAGAAATCTATTGGAGTCCGCTTTATATCAAACTTTCAGTTGTAATTTTAATCTTGCCCCATGTATTATTTGGACCCCTGTATTAGAAAAATGTTCAAGAAAACCACCTAAAAGATAAAATCACTGACTTAATTACAAGGTAGCTACTTGATATACATTTTTCTATATATCCGTATGTTTAATATAATTTTTTTTGTAAAAATGTTCACCTTCCAAAAATTTATTATTGTTTACAAAAAAAGAGAATTATTGTGTTGTACTAAAAATTTTTAGGTGGTCAGTCACGAACCTGTATAATCTTTTAATTGTCCTGTCCCTGCTCCTGAACGGTTGATCCTAATCCTTTGTAAAACCTCTTAAATATTTAATCGTGTTTTTGTAGTTCTACTAATTCTTCAATTGTGTTATATTCCAGATACATATATTTCCTTTATAATCCCCATCTGTCATTTATATGAGCTTTCTTTGTAAACATACTTTTATATTTCTTCAGTCTGCTAAAGAAAACTACTGTCGAAGGCCTCCAGTGCACTCAGTGTTTCCGTTTCCTTCGTGGATTTTATCTTTTATATATATATATATATATATAATAAATATATATATATATATTATATATATATATATATATATATGTATATATATATATATATATATATATATATATATATATATATATATATATATATATATATATATATATATATATATATATATATATATATATATATATATATATATATATATATTATATGATCCTTTACTTTCTAGTTGTTGGTGTCTGTAAAGGGAGATTTATTGTGCTTAAATCATAAATCTAATACGCTTACCGTTTGTTCTGGACGTTGTATTTCTTATTAAGATTTTCGGTACTTGAATTAGTTTTCCCTTATTGAATAACCAAGCATGATGATTACCGAAAGAAATTTAATGGTGATGGCTAAAATTATAAAACACACTTATTATAATAGAATAAAAACAGATATAGGATAATGCTGCGATAAAATTTAATTAATGAAGTTAAGTAAATTCGTGTAATTACGAAGTAAAAGAAGCACATAAGACTATATTCACCCTACCATCAGTATTTCTGGAATTAAATTGCTTGAAGATAAAAGTAAACTTACGTAACTCGATTTATAGTCATTCAGTTTTTCATTGTCCCTCGTAATGATGGATGAGTAAATCTTAAGAAGATGACGTTGTTGATGATGATGAGGTGAAATTTCTGACGATAAAAGCTTTAAGGATGGTTAATGGGTAATAGGATATTTATTACCTTCAAGGAGAAATTTATATCAGCTCTTCACTGGCGTCGGTAACTTTCTGTTTCCAACTGTAATATAACTCCTTTGTGTTCTTCAAGGTTATCTGACCTTTGCATTATCACTGATGATCTAACAGTTTGCGATAACTCTATTTTTTCGAAATACTTTTTGTTGTTTGTGCAATCTGAAGTATCTAAGTTAAAATGACAACTTCAAACTTAGACTTTTCCATAAGATATTATACTGATACGATATGATTGGTGGATGAAGACCCATATTTACAGTACTTACAAAATAGTATGAACACAACATCGTATGTACACTTATGGGAAAGTGAAAATAAACAAAGTAAATAGATCATGAAAATTCAGGTTACTTTTTATCAGCCAAACCAGACTGCTAAGAAAGCTGTTCACAGAGAATAAGGCGAGCGAAACAACCAAGAACAGTTCCGTAATCATAGAAGTTCAGGTTCAAGTTACAAGGATAATGTACTGTAGCGTCTCTTTCAGCACTCTGCCGAGGAGCATTGTAAAAATGAAGATAAAAATCTTCTCCATCCCGAAATAAAGATTTTCCAGAGTAAGGGCCGTATCCATTTAAATACAGAGACCAAGTCTCAACATTGAAGCAACATGTTACAAGACACCTTCGTGTGAAATGAGATACACGAAGTAAAAGCAACGGTGCTAAAAGGAATGTCAATTTTTAGCCACTTCACCAGGGACGAAATGGGAAAATGCCTTCGATGAGAATCGGAACATGTTATTTAATATCAAAATTAATTAACTTCTCAATATCATCGTAAGTCTATCGTTTTCTTGACATTTTGTTGTTATTAGTTTCAATATTCATTGTATAAATATTAATTTTCTTTATTTCTAACCACTTTTCTTTAACTCTGTGAAATCATGCTGAAGGTAAATTTTGGTCAATTGGTTATCGGGCATAGAGTTAGAAAGACCAAGTTTCAGCATCGCAAGCCACGAAATTAGCAAAATCTTCCATAATTCGTTTACAAATATCTCTCTACATCTTTTAATGTCAACAACTGAAAGTATTACGTTATATCACTGGTCTAAAAATTTTCAGTCGTACAATATTTGAAAGTTTAGGTATATGTGCCCAGTGACAGATTTTGCAATGTTTATAATTCCGACTTCTTATGATTTCTAGGAAATGGTAAAATCTAAAGTGATCTTATTGTGCCATTCAACAAGATTTACCCCGTGCTAAGCTGAGATGAACATTAGAAACTGACTTGATACAGTTAAAGAATATCGAGGATTTACGGTAGATGACCAAAGCCATTTTGGACTCTTTCATTAATAACATTAAATTATTATTTCATTGGAAACTTTTGGGACATTCTCGTGCATAGTAGAATCTTCTAAATAACGTGAACGTAAAAACTATTATTATTATTATTATTATTATTATTATTATTATTATTATTATTATTATTATTATTATTATTATTATTATTATTATTATAATTATTATTATTACTGCAATTTTACATTCTCTTTTAGAATTTTTTTTATTTTTCCTAATTTCATATTTCTTATAATGAAATTACGTCAGTGTATACCTTGAGGCATGCTGATTTTACCTAAAATGTTTTGAAAACTCACCCATTTTTAAAGCTACCGGTCAATGAAAAAGACAAAATAATTTTTTTATTTAGTTATCTTGAATTCGGAAGGAGATACCGAAACTGCTGGAATAGCGGGTATTTCATTACAAATATATATTTTTTTAGGAAATTAAACACTCTTAGTGTTATTATTATTATTATTATTATTATTATTATTATTATTATTATTATTATTATTATTATTATTATCCTAAAACATAATTCCATTTGTCATTATTGCAATAAAAACAGCGTTCATTATACTTCTTTAAAAAAAGGTTTAATCACACATATACTACAATATTTACTTCTTAACGAAATTGTAACATGTAATAGCAGTGTTTTATTGACAATGGTGTTTTTCCATTGCTAATGTTAATAATACTATGATTAATTTTAGTTTTGACATCTAATGATATTTTATACCCTAGATATTCAGTATATATGAGTTATTTTAATATCTGTTTAATAACCCTAGTACTATTTCCAAATTACATGATAAATACTGCAGTGCTGTATTTATACCATCTTCTTAATATACATTATTGTTATTCTCTGTGTTTGTTTTTATAATTTTCTTAATTAGAGAAAAATAGATTTTTAATAACAAAGATCCCTTTTTGATCATCATTTTAATAAACTCTATTGAACAATCTAAGATATGTTTTATATAACTCTTTAATTTACCCATACTTTTCCCCTGACCATATATAGAAACTTAATACGGATGTAGCTTTTGTAGCATTATAATGGTACATTAAGTTATAAGAATACATTTAGTGATATTAACTTTTATTGTGCCATAAGGATTCAAAAACTGACTCTTTGGTATCAGCAAAAGACTTCCTTGAAAAGGATAAGACCTTAACAAATGCGACTGTAAAGCACATCAGCCTTGCTACTAATCCGGTTCATGCATAAATTTGGTGTCCTGTTGGACTGGTAATAAACATCTGTTTCACAGTTATGCTTGTCTACGAAACAAAATAATTGATATTTCGTTTGACTTTATTACTTCTTTAATTAACCCTGGGGGCATTCGTCCTTAACCATACCTTTTGCAACATTCGTCGGGTGTGACAATCCCATTTTTTGAACATTTAAACTACACATTTTTAATCAACTTTCATTGAATGGAATGTCATGCAAAACTAAATGAACCTTTGTACTTTAGTTTGAATTTCCAACTCAATATAATGAAAAATAAATTCTTAAGGGATACCTACAGAAAAGCACAAAAATTCCAAAAATTGTAAATTGACTTTGAATTTAATTCTAATTTTTTTTTATTATATCCAAAATCTGAAACTTATCCATTGCCTCACAGACTTATAGGTCCCTGGTCCATCTGCTATTATTGGCACCAACCTCTGCCTCAACCATCTACTGGGATATGAGACAGAAAAAAATGGGGATGCTATTTTTAGAATGAAAAATGTACTTATATGCAATAATAATTTTCTATACTTTAATATATTATTTTTTAGAATATTTTTTGGTATTTTATAACATACAATAGTAGTTTTCTGTAAGAAGATAAGTAAACAAGATTTGCAGACAACATTACTTACCTGCAGTTTCTGAATCGATCCACACGTAGAACACAATATGGGGTTTGGCAGACGGGCAGCTCACACTTGTGGCACCTGAAGCGTGACTTCCTGTCTTTCACTGTCACACACTTCTTGCCGGGCAGTAGAGAATACTGACTTGCCGCAACCACTGGCTTTTTCCCTTTGATTCGTAGCACTGGCTGGGAGAGGGAGCTGACAGACATTGGCGGTGACTTTCCTCGGGGATATTGACAGAATGGGGATGCTTAGCATATGCTGTGCCCATGGCTTGATGAATTCCCGTGCTACCTGCTGCATAAAATAAGCTCTTGATCACCTGTTCTTTTAGAAAATTATAAAATATTTTTGATATAACAAAATAAATAAAACTTCAGAAGAACAGAAAAACTGGACACAATATGCTTTCTTAGCCTCTTTACAGATTATTTCTATCATGTACAGTTACGAAGCTACAAGTATTCTAAATTGTACCATGACTTATATAGTATATACAGTATATATATATATATATATATATATATATATATATATATATATATATATATATATATATATATATATATATATATATATATATATATATATATATATACGTTTGAGGGTGCATTTGTGTGTTCTTAAAGAATTATATATGGCAAAATCTTCAAAACTACATGTTCTAAATTCCATTAAAGTTTGCTCATCATTACGCTTTGCTATGTCTTAATACAGAATATCAGTTACTTGCTGACTAGGCATTAACTTTTATTCTGGCTGAGAGCTGATTAAAAAAAGATGTTATAGGGGAAAAATGAGGTCCGTGTCCGGGATACCAGTCAAAAGTAATTATGTGAGTTTTGATCGGTTTATAAGATAGTAGTTTGGTTTGCATAGTTGAAGCATTAAGCAAACCTTTGGTAAAGTTTGACGAGTTAAAAGTTAATTGGTCTGTTGCGATTTGCGATTCTCCAAGCACACGTGGAAACGAAGATATGTAGAAGTGTCAAGAAGACAATAGAAAGTTCTTCGGAATTAGAAGAAAAAATTAAAGATTCTGGTTTGAGCATCAAGGATAGTTTAATAAATGTTGAGGTGTGTTTCTTTATACAATACCGAAAAACGTACGTAAAGAAATTCGTTACGGAAAATAATGTGAAAACCCTTTTTACGTAGCAATTGAATGTACTCGTGCAATCACGCTAATTACTTTCCATATAAGGTTGTCTGAGATATAAAAAAACACTCAATGATTCTTTCAAGACTTAATAAAATCTTTGTAAGGAGAATTAACTTTCATGTAATGCCTGCCGATCTTACTGAATAGCATTGGAGACCGTAAAATTATTTTCCTGGGAACAAGAATTATAAATAATGCTTGGAATAGGAATTAAAATTAAAATTTTGCAGTTCATGGGTCATTTATAATGACCATAATAAAAGAAGTAATTTAATTTCATATCATACTCCTTACAATTAAAACTCATTATACAAGGTATTAAATAACGATAGTAAGTATTTTGAGCTTCTAGTGTCACTAATTCAAAAAGACTACTTCCAGCTTTTGTGTAAATTTTATTTCAGTAATGTGAAGGACGTAACGCCCATTTTCCTTATTTATGAAAAGAAGAGACTTAGTTTTTAATCTGAATAAAAATAATTTCTTAATTACATGACTTTTTAATTAGACAAAAAACGAAATGAGCTGAGACTACCTAGTATTTCAAGTTATATTGCTCCGTCGCTGTCAGACATTTTAGTTCAGTCAAGGAAAACAAACAACATATCACTATTATTTTATTATAATTTAAAGGAACATAACAAAGCCACTATGTTCCCTTAATTAAGACTCGTCAGAAAAAAAAAAGAAATGGCGCGTTTGTCAAAAGCGAGCTGGAGTTGAACCTGTAAGACCACCTTAATTTAGAAAATACTTCATTCATATAATACAATAATCAGGTAAATCGTGTTCATCGGTTGCCTAAATCATAATTATCTGTTGACTATAGTATAAAGCGTAATTAGGAGTGGCGGAAAGAATATTTTCAATTAATACTTTATTAAATAAAAAAAATCTCGGATGCTTCAAAGATAAAGTCCAAAGTCTAGGAATATGGCAAGAAAAACAATTCCTCTGTAGATATTGAATGCTTGAAAATATTGATTTTGACTTCATAAGCATTATTATTCCCAAGAGACGCTAAAGACAGAAGTTATGACTTAGCGTTCACATGAACGTACACAGAGGTTTTGCAGTAAATATATTAGATGACTATACTCTAAATGTTTTGCAGTTTTTACCCCAGTGACACACCCAACTGTAGGACGGATAATTTTTTTTGTAAATAAGTTGCTTCATTTTGTTACGAAAAATCTATCATTTTACAACTTCGATTTTTTTAAAAAACTGTAATACACTGAAATTTCAGTATCTCAGTGATAAACTATTGATTTCTTTTTGCCCTGAAAACCAACTCTGCTCCCAGGTCAGTACCCTAAGGGAAAATAATGCTGATAAACGGAAGAAGGCATATACAAGAAAAGAAACATCTCAAATCTGATTTTATTACTTAATTTGGATATGGATGACGACGCCGTCTGCGATGGCCTGTGCAGTACAGTTATTTTGTACTGAAGACCGAGAGACATTATCACAAATAATATGAGTATGCTTTAAAAGAGTAATTTGAAATCTCAGCAGCTTATCGCTGACCATTTCTTCTCATTATGCACGGAACACGTGAGTATAACAATTTAGAAATCTAGAATTGTGTACTAGTTGCCAAAGTACTTACGTAGGGTACATGTTTAAAATAAATTTTTCGTAAATCAAGGCTATTAGTATATTATAGATTGCTTTAAACTTCGTTCTTGAATTAGTTTTTATAAGCCTATTTGCTTGTGCTACACTTCTTCCGAATATTTCTTTTTTATAACAATATGTTTTACGTCAACATATAATGATTTAAAATAGTTATATATAATGAGATTGATTGTTGACGTCAATGTGTCTAATGTGTTAAAATGATAACAGACATTCAACATTTGATATGCTCCCTTTAGCAATGCCTGGAATTTACAAGATGGTTTTCTTTTTGCGAATGTTGGAAATCATATATGTTGACTTATTAGCATATACTGCGCTTATAATGAGATGATTCTCTGTCATATAAACATAAACTTTATTTTACTTCTGATAATCGTTGAGGATTTTTGCCTTCAGGCAAAAAATCAAATATCCTGATATTTCTTAATTCAGTGCATTTGAAGCAAAAAAAGACTATTTTCAAAACCAGAAAACGTTATGGTAAAACTATCTGTTCTGCCTTATAATAAAAATATGAGATTCCTCATAAGTAAGAATGATGTCATTTTAAACAACAATTGCCTGCATAAGAACTGTGTTTATAGAATCCGTCTGTGTCTGTGTGCAACAAGTCTTTCCAAAAAAAAAGAATTCCAACATAAAAATGTGTGAGATAACTCAATGTACAGTGGTAGTTTAGTACAATAAAAATCATGGAGGGATACTGGTAAAGGTTAAATAACGTGGAAGGAAAATCATTGAACCTACAGTGATGATAATCATGATATCAGTCAAGGGATGATAAAGCTGTAATATCAAAAGAATTTGTAAATTGTTTAAACGTTAAGGTCCTTATAAAAACACTAGGATTATCATATTTGAATAAGTACGAGGGTAGTAATGTTAATGAAAAAGCAGACACCACTGGTGTGGATCTGAGGTATATGGTCTGTTTATCCAATGTAAAGGTAATATATATTTTTATAAATGATTTATATATATACCTACACCGGCCTGATATATATGGATATCTAACGGTTGTATATGTTCGTATATATTCTTGTATATATATATATATATATTCTGGGTCTTATCAGTCCTTAGTCAATGGCCCCCACAGAACAAAGGGTCATGTTATGAAGTTTTCTTATATAGCCTGTCTCCAAGTACATTATTTTAAGTTTCTATTAAGCTATTTTTCATTTTACATTTCTTGTATTTTCAGACTGAGTGATATATGTTAGATACAGCCATATAACGACTCGGATAAATCAGATGGACTGATATAATCTATATATATAACCTTCAGAGAGGCCAGGGATGCTGGCTCATTCATGTCAAATTATCAAAATCCCGGATACCTAAATCACATTAAAGAGATGAATCCTTTGTTAAACATGCAAACTGGAACAAAAAAATTAATAGTTTAAACATGACTGTTAATGCAAAATTGCTCAGCCTGACGAATCTTAAAGGCCTGAAGTCCTTTCTCAGAGTCAAATATGACATTTTCATAGCTGAGGCAGACTTAGAAAACTTATCAACCTCTTTAACTAACAACGTAAATTGGCACTTGAACTAGAAACTAAAAGGGAAAGAAGAGAAGTTACTATCACCCCTTCTGTATTGTCGTGGAATTGAAAAAACTCTGGTATCAAACCATTTCATGTTATCAGCAAGGCCAACAGATGATATCTTTTACTTTCAGGGACAATAGCTGAGACCGTTTAATGGTTTTTTAATGGTTCATTTCTTAAATGGGAAAAGGGATGAAGCTGACTTTCTCTAATGTTGTCATATCAGATGAATTCTTCATTTTACAGTCAGAAAACTCAAATTATAAAAATGACATCATTTGGGCTGCAAAGTTGGACATCTCAAGGATCGTGGTAGGGTGCAACTTAATCACTCAGAGGACTTGGATATTTCTTGGGTATGTTAAAGGAATTTTTTCTCTGTTCCACACCCAAACAGTTAATGTCGATCATCAAAGGAAAATAAAATATACTAGTCATGGAATGGCAAATAAATTAAGCTTCCGAGAAACTCAAAAACCATTCAGGTTAACAATTTCTTTTCCTCAAATCCCTTGAAAATGTGTTTAACGTTGTTGAAAAACAAAGTCAATTTTTGCATGAGTTTAAAAGAACCATGTTTCAAGGCTCTGACAGACAGACAGGTAGATCGCTTCGCAAAGAATAACAGTGATATCGTTTCTTCTCGTCAGAGTTCGAATTTCAGGTAGCTCCCATAAACTGGAGTGGCGGGAGCTGGTTTTCAATGTGCTGTCCGAAAACAAAATGCTGGAATCTGCTATCATCAATCAAACCAAAAGGATCGTGTTGAGGAGGACAGTGAAATGATGGTATCGACGCAAATCTCTCAGACCTGCCTGAAGAAGATTTGACCGAAACGTGCTCAGTATCATCGCCAAATGGGAGTTAATGAGTCTCAACCAATAGGGAACTGTTGAAATCATCCTTCTTAGGAAACGGTCACCTGGTACACCATCGGCAGACTGGAATGCCACACCTAAAATATTAAATACCCTGTAACAGTTCATCTGTAAATAAATTCTACCTGTTCTGGGCAATTACCTTTGTTTTTGTCCATATCAATTTAGTTTATAGTGTTTTATGGGGTTCTATATTTTGAAACACCCTGTATGTATATATATATATATATATATATATATATATATATATATATATATATATATATATATATATATAATATATATATATATATATATATATATATATATATATATATATATATATATATATAGTATATAGGATATATATATATATATATATATATATATATAGAACCAGTACATACATTTATTATATATGTGTGTGTGTGTGTATATATCAATCAACACATCAATTGGAATGAAATGCTGACTCATGTCGGGATTGCTGGTCTTTCAGGTGAAGTTGGCGCTAAACCACTGGTATGCAAGTCAGTTTTTTTAAGCGTGCCCAGATTTCCTTGGGTGCAGTTGCTCTCCAGGTTTTCCAGCTTCTTTTAGACTCAGCAATGAGCCAATTGTATTTCATGCCCTTTCCCTTCTGAATGAATAAGACCTGGGTAATCAACACACAATCACGTGTTTAACAGAAATTTATTCTGACTCCACGGGTGATTGTGTGTTGATTGTTTCTATCTTATTCAGTCAGAATGGATAATTCGAATGAAATGCTGTCAATTGGGTCATTGCTGAGTCGGGAAGTTGGAGAAAACTCGCTGGTATGCAAGCAGTTAGCGTGCCCAGATAACTCCTTGGGTGCAGTTGTTCTCAGGTTCCAACTTCTTTTAGACTTGCATGGCCTAGTGTATAGTGCCCTTGCATTTCACCTGAAAGACCTGGGTTCGGTCCCGACATAACTCAGAAATTTATTTCTGTTCCACACGTGATTGTGTGTTGATTATTTATATCTTATTCACTCCAGAAGGGATAATTCAGATGAATATGTCAATTGGGTCATTGCTGAGTCATAAGTTGATAAGCTCGGCTGGTATGCATAGTTGGCTTGCACAGGTAATTCCCTTGGGTGCAGTTGCTCTCAGGTTCCAACTTCTTTTAGACTTGTATGGCCTATAGGCAATAGCGCCCTGCCTTTCACCTGGAAGACCTATTCATATCCTGATGTGTCATATATATATATATATATATATATATATATATATATATATATATATATATATATATATATATATATATATATATATATATATATATATATATATATATATATATATATATATATATATATATATATATATATATATATATATATATATATATATATATATATATATATATATATATATATATATATATATATATATATGTTGTTACATGTGGGGCTTGGCTGATGAGTTTATTAATTAATTAATGTAATATAAGAGGCCCTGCATCACCATGGCACATATAACATCCCAATTAAAGTTAAAGTTAATCTCAAAGACAGACAATTATTTTATTGAAACAGGTCACCAACCGGGAAACAATGTATGGGATAGTGGCTTACTCTGCAACAAATGGGTTACATAAAACCCCTTTACTTCGCAATTAGTCCCGACAAAAAAAAATGTGAGGTGATAGCGAGGAAATATAACTCAACGTGTCTATACTGGTAGATATAGCACTCAGTTTCGTATTATTAAAGGCTAATTCTCTTCCGAACAATGGGATCGAGACATCAGGCTGCCTGAAATTTACTTACTTAACTTTCCCTAATTCCTACTTACTGCACGGGAATAGCTTACACAGTGTCACTAGGCAATATTAATTATTCTTACACTAGACATCATAAAAGGAATATGGTTATAACAGGTTCTCATAGATGGTGGTGAAGTGGTGAAAAACAAAGGGAAATGGAAATACAGGGGAAGAGCACCAGCAAGTCGATGAAATTTTGGCAAATTTCAAACTTACCGTTGGTGTGGGTTGCTTGCGCATGCAACTGACAATCAGCAGTCTTGAAAAGATCCGTTTGATGCCTCACTAGCACCAAATAAACAGTAAGAGGGCAAGCCCAAAGAATTAGTTACTCAGAAAGCGTGTGCTCCGTGTGATAGCAAATCTCTCTCTACTAGCATTGGGTCAGGTAAAAGCTGTAGTCCTTGGCTGTTTTTCTGACGTATGCCTATATGCAGTTTGACAAAACATCGCCGAGTGCATAGGACAGAGCAAAAGGGAGCTTAAGTCCACCTTCACTAGAGGTTACTTGGTAAAACCCTCCCTATGGGTAATGTTAAATTATCACCTACTAAATGAGTTACTTTTTTGAAAACACGCAGCCTACCTCTGCCGCTTAGCTTCCCTAACGTTGACAGAGATGCCTTCCTGTCTTTGTTAGAATGATATTTTTACTAAATAATGCAGGAGAGGAATATTTATAAGATACAAAATTATATATATATAGAATATTTATAAGATACAAAATTATATATATATATATATATATATATATATATATATATATATATATATATATATATATATATATATATATATATATATATATATATATATATATATATATATATATATATATTATTTTAAATAATTCACTTTTTTTTTTTATATATATATATATATATATATATATGCCAGTGTAGTTTTCTTTGATACCATATTTTGTCCTAATCATTCCATAACCACCGGTAAGGTTAATGATTTCGATATTCCATTTTTACGATTTAATACGTGCAACATATTTTATTGTGCTCATCATTGTTAGAGCTTACAGCCGTTTACTTTGAGGGTCTTCATAGTTTGGTTCCCTCAATATTCATTCTTTCTCTAAAATTTGCTTGCAGATTCGAAACGATGAACTGCTAAATTTGCATTAAAAATTTTCTTATCATCAATCGAGTAATATTACTTCACGTTGAAATCTCTGTAAAAAAAATGATAAAAAGACAGGAACATTTTGGTCTAAATATCCATGCTTTAGTATCGTTTAAAGTGTATATTTCCTAGAGAGAGAGAGAGAGAGAGAGAGAGAGAGAGAGAGAGAGAGAGAGACTTGCGATGTTTCTATAGGGTGACAAATTCAGAACTGCATTCACAATGACATAGGCTTATACATTTTTTAAGGTATAAGTGCCTTCATTGTTAATTTTTTTTATGACAAATAATGAAAAGTATTACTTTACAAGTCATGGTTGAATGTTAGTATCCATGGCTCGAGTTTTGTGATTTTAGAAAGATCTCTCTCTCTCTCTCTCTCTCTCTCTCTCTCTCTCTCTCTCTCTCTCTCTCTCTCTCTCTCTCTCTCTCTCTCTCTCTGGTAAAAATTGTTCTTTCATAGAAAGTACAGTAAATATAAGATGTAATAAAAATAGATTTGTTATCTGCACGGCAAAATGTTAAACTTTAGAATCTTCTTCTTCGTTTAACGTGCTTTTCTCCCATTTTCATATGGGGTAAGCACGATGCCTTCTTTTGAAGGACTTTGATAGTTGCCGTTATGTACACAAGTCCATAGAAATACTTAGTGATAACGAAAACTGCCTTATATCAAACATTAAATGATGATGCTGCGCTACTTGACAATGTTTTAAATAGAACGGGGATTATATCTTCGGCCAATACGAAGGTTGATGTAAAGTTCTAAATATAAAATAATTTACTCATCAAGTCTCGGTCCCTTGTGATCTTAGTACTATGACGATATGATATTATTTCAAAATAAAAAGAAAAAATAATTGTTTTGTATAAAACATCAAACTTTGATATATTTTTGCAATATGAATATTTGACCGTCGACTACAAATATACATCCAAATTCAAGAGGAAGTAGATAACT
>NC_089742.1:17340667-17343167 GCF_040412425.1 Macrobrachium rosenbergii
ATATATATATAATATAAGGCCATATATATACCCATATATCATTCAGCGCTGATATATATATATAAATATTTGAAGGTGTAATATATATAACCTCACTTAATATATATCAAATGTTATAGAGAGGGCGGAAGAAAAATGGGATATATATATATATATATATAACGTAAAAATAATGAGGGGATTACATATATAAATACATATATATATACATATATATATATATATATATATATATATATATACTATATATATATAACCCCCTATATATATTTAATAAAAATATATATTTCTTCGGCGGTCTATATATATGATTTCATATATCCCCATATAAATCGAGATTTGCATTTATTAGCACGTTTGGAAAAATATATATATAAATATGCCTGTTATATGGCTATCCATATGGGAATATATTTCGCCTATCGGCATATATATGGTAAAGCAAAATATTTTTATATATATATACTCATTTATATATATATATAGCAAATATATATTTCTACATAATAAATCACATATAGATATTCTTCATATATATATATATTCATATATAGGTCATATATATACTCCTATATATATTATATATCTCTCGCTATATGGATATATATATATATTTTATATACATATATATATATATATATATATATATATATATTATATATATATATATATATATATATATATATATATATATATATATATGTATGTGTATGTATATATATATATATATATATATATATATATATATATATATTTTCCTACATATATATTTACTATATATATATAATATTTTATAAGGATATATATATACATATGTATATACATATATAAATATATGTATATATAAAAAAAGCATAGATAAAACTTTAAAACTGCAACCTCTGTGTAACTAACAACGTGTTTTCTTTCAATGGTAATTTTACAAACAATGTATTTGGCTCTAGCATGGGAAGTACCATCAAACCTTCTAGCAAACTTGTACATGGAATGTTTCCCGAAACAGAACTTTTGTCGTCTATCAAACCCTCTCCAACATGATCTAATTTGAAAAAAAATGATATCTTTACTTTCTGGGACAATAGCTGGGGTCTTTAGGAATTTTTAATTTTTAAATTTTCTAGTTCCGACCATAAAATTTAAAACAGAATGGGAAAAGGACGGAAAACTTTTTCTGTAGATGTACTGATCATAAGAAAACAGAACTGGAGGTATGCATTTACAGTATGATCAAAACCCACCTTCGCTGTCATCAAACATTCATTTCTTAAGCTCAACGACGTCTCCGTAAAAATCATGGTAAACTTGCAACCTATTCTTCTCAGAGGACTTAGGATATGTTCAAATGAGTACCTGGATCAAGAATTTAACACGATCCGCCAACACCTAACATACAGCAACTGCTCTATCCACCACCGATTATCGAGATCTGTTAATAAAGCAAATAAAATATACTACAGAGGGTCCACTCACAACAGACAAATAGATTTCAACAACAAAATAAAGCTTCCATTTTTCCTGAAAACATCCAAAAGGCCAAACATCCAGTTCTAATAATCTTTCATTTTCCATTATCCCAAATCTTTCGGGAGTTCGCTCGTTAGTCCTCTGCTTAAATAACAAAAGGGAATCTGCCGGGTTTACAAGATACCGTGTAGTAATTCACTGACATTTATGTAGGTTTAGACAGGAAGCCGCTCTGCAAAAATAACAGAGCACAAAAGATCAATGGGTTACGACCCGGAGAATTCCTTTTCCTACATATTAGAAATACAGGAAGCATGTCATTAACTGGAGTGGGGCGGGTTGGTTTTCAACTCTAAATAGCTGTCCGGACAAAAGAAAGATGCTGGAATCTGCTATCATCAATCAAACCAACAATATGAACCTGTCAGGAGGACATTGGAAATCGGACCATTGACACCTTTCTCTCTCTCTCTCTCCCTTTTGAAGAAGATGACCCTCTCTCTCTCAATCCGCCAGATCCATCCCCAACTCTAGCCAATGAGGACAAAAAACCACTGCTCTCTGGTCAATCTCCTCTCTTCTTAAAAAGCCACCTCCCCAACTCTAAGGCCTTGAGGCCACAAACTTCATGTTTTTGTATATATACCATTGTAATTTCCACCTGTCCATATTCTACCAGTGAACAGGGGACAAACACAAGTGCTCTCTCTATATGGTTTCAACTTTCTCTCTAGTGTTTTATCAATCCTTCTTGTTTTCATATATAGTCTTCTATTGATATAAATATATATACTGCTATATATATATATATCTCTATATCTCTATATATATCTCTATATATATATTATATATACTCTATATATATATACAAATATATATACTCCCTCTCTCTATATATATATATATATATATATATCTCTCTATATCTATGATCTTTTTATCACACCATGATTTATATACCATTGAAGCTACAAATGTGAACAATATTAAATCACTGCAGAGGTCCATATCAAGATGGGAAATTGTCGCGAATCGA